>NW_006399778.1:8746717-8760804 GCF_000299155.1 Elephantulus edwardii | reverse complement strand
AATCCATATTGCAGGCTGCAGTCCTTGACACTCTGCAGCAGGTGCTTCAGGTCCTCCTCAGTTTCAGCAAGCAGGGTTGTGTCATCCGCATAACAAGTTAACCCTGGTCTAGACCCCAAAGGGAGATCTGGGGCCTTTGCGCTAAGGAGTTGCCCTGCCTACCCGAATGCACACAGTTCTAATCCATCAGTTACCCTGAAAGAAGAATGAACAGCCTCTTCCTTTGTGAGTTCTGTCTTCGGAGAATCAACTTTGAGTCGGTTCCTACTCGATAGTATATAACAGTGAGGCTTACTACGGACCTTTAGGAAGGGATGCCCCTCTGCTTGTGAAGAGATTTAGCAGAGACTGGCACTGTCCAGGTCCTGTTTGGGGTGACCATCCTGAGAATGCCAATGGCAACCTCAAGGTTTGTCAGGGGTTGGCCCCAGCCATGAAGTATGTGTGTGTGTGTGTGTGTGTGCGTGTGGGCAGAGATGAGGGCCTGCTGCATGTGTGTTGGCCACAATGGAACGTAGGTGCTTCCTGGGTGAGCCCCTGCTCCTAGCCCTGCACTTGGGACCAGTGAAAGCTGCAAGAGGCCAGGCAGAACATGCAAAGGGTATGGACTTGTCAGGGTCCCAGCTCCACTTAGCCGAGTCACCTTGGCTGAGTTGTTAAAGACTAGTGATTGTGAGGGTAAAAGTTAACATTTGTTAAACATCTGACAGAGTATAGATGCTTGTGACTGACAGCTGCTCCTGTTGATGATACTTTTAAAGGGTCTGAAGGAGGAGGGAGGAAAAGGGCATGATGGATGGATGCCTAATGTACCACAGGCGGGTGGCCTGGAGCCCAGTGCATGCATGTGCAAGGCCAAGGTCAGTCCAGAGTGGGTGATACAAAGAGGGAGCTGGGGCATCCCGGGCCTGGAACTGGAGCTCTCAGAGCCTCTTGGCACCATCACTAAGGGATCGTATTTGAAGGCCCGATGCCTGAATGCCAAGTGGAACACCTCCAGTGAGTGCTAAGAAAGTGGGGAAAATAACTAACCATCTCTGATCTTCCCTTCTTCAGTACTATTATTTGTTATTTTATCTTACCTTCCGTGAGCTTATGCCCATTGATATGCTTGAAGGGAAGGAAGAAGTGACTTTTCCCAAGACCAAGGCCTTCAGTCTTCCTTGGGGAATATCCCAGGACCCTAGACTCAGAAGACAGGTCTAGGACGTGGGCATAGAACCAAGGTCATTTTCTTCTTGTTAGCATTCTTCAAGATTTTTCTTACACATCTGCTCAGTCTTCCCCCACCCTGCCCATCCCGTGTTACCAGAGTGTAGGTCTGCATCTACTAATACGCCTGTGGTAATGTGCTCGTTGAAGTATTCCCTGACTCCTGGTGACCTCATGCACAACGGACTAAAACACTGCCCCAACCTGTGGTTGTGGATAAGACCACTATAACGCACAGGGTTTCACTGTCAGTAGGCCACAGGCCTTTGCTGACTGTGCCTTAGTCTCCTGAAAGGATGGTGGTGCTCAAGACGTGCATTGGTTCAGAAATTGAGCCCAAGTCTCACACATGGAAGGCAAAGTGTCTACCATGAACCACAGATGTCGCACAGAGAGGTTCAAGTTGAACCAGAGGCACCTCAGAAGAAAGTCCTAGCGACCCGCTTCCAAATAGCCATTGAAAACCCTTGGGAACACAGCTCAACTCGGACACACTCAGGCTCATCTTGAGTTGCAGGTGACTTGATGGCAACTGGTTAAATGTGTGTAGGTCCTCTGACTGTTTAGGACCAGACACTGTTAGGCAGTGCTCAGTGGTGCCGCGCTATTGGGGTAGAACAGGCCAGCTTTCCCTCGGGGAGGCCTGACTCTGTCTCGGAGGTCGGAAGATAAGGTGCTTCCTTGCTCTTCAGCGCCATGCCACGTGTTCTGAGCTGCTTTCAGCCGTTGGTGTAGTGTCTCCCTTCAGTCTCTTCTCCAGTCACCTTGTGTCCACTGTCTGCCGGGGCAGAGTCACCACTTGCCTGCCTTGCGTGCCCTGCTGGGAGGCTGGGCTCTTTGTAGAGACAGTGTTTCCTCGACATACGCTGCCTGTATCTGAGTCCTCATTCTGATCATGCCCAGACTCATCTACTACACCTCGATTTCCTGAGGGAACAGGCCTATGTTTTGCTTCTTAATTTTCTGCCACATTTGGGGCACAGAGGACATTTCTGGCCGACTTGATTTCTCTGAATGTGGACTCTTATGGGCCCAGAGGCTCCTTCAGCCTTCTCTCTGCTCAGAATCCAACTTCCATATACCTCTGCCACCAGCAAGGCTGTTGCCTGAGTTACCTGTGGGCCTGGTCTCTCAGAATGTCCTCCTTCTTTGTCCTTCAAGAAGAGATTAGCAGGAGGTTAAGAGCAGTGAGCTGGGCCCGAACTCCCCAGCTGCTCTGATCAAACACCGTCCTGCTGGCTCTTTGTGCACTGGCTCCCCTGGTGCAGGCTAGAAACAGCTGATCAAACACATCAGCTCAAGGTCAGCCCGGAACCCGCAGTGCCCCTCCAGGGGAGATTCTTAGTCCAACAGTCAGGAGGGTCTGATAAAATGGGCAGGCAGGGCCCATGGGGTTGGCGTGGGACCAAACAGCTTTTTGTTGAAGGTTGCTACTCCTGTGCTCCCCTCAGTGTCCAGACCAAAGCTGGCACCTCCAGAGAGGCCAGGCCAGAGCTGCATCAGAGCCCAGCACGGTATACCTCCCCCTGTGAGGAGCAAGGGTAGCTGTGCGCGCATGTGTGAACGTGGGGGTGAGAGATGTCAAGTCAGAGTGCAGGTGGGTTTGGGAGCATCTGATTATTAGACTGTCACAGGATGACTTAAGATCCTCCCTCGCTCAACTGTGACCCCTCCAAGGGTAAGGCTCGTGTGTGATGCTTTTGTTATCTGCCCTTACCTACACTTGCACCAAGGCAGTTAGCAGAGACCCAGTACACATTTCTTGAACAGATCTGTGCTGCTCAGACCTCAAGTTCTGGGAATCTCAGTTTCCTCATGCCTCTAGGGCCATACTAGATACTGTGGAAGGGGGAGGGGGGAGGGCAGGCAAAGTGGTACATGATGCTTGTTCCCAGGGACATACAGGGGCTACGTATGAGGAACGAGCCCCAGAAACATCCACAGCAGTCTGCACACAAAATTGAGAACTTATGCTACTTACAATTGCTGTAGAGTCGTGTGTATGTGTTTTCCTTATCTTTTTCATTGCAGGGTCTGGGGTGTGGAGAGGAGGAATTCCCCCCTCCCCAAATTTTCTCACAGTTAAAAATTATTACTGGTACATGCTCACCACATGTATGACCCTGGACTCAGAGCTGTATCTAATTCTTTTTTAATTATTAAATTTTATTAATTTTAATGAACATTTACAGAGATTTTGGGTTTTCATTCACTCATTGTTGCACTATTTTCTCTACCCTCCTCCTCAGTTCGTTCTTCCCCCCCACCTTTAAAGTCTGTTTTAATTGTCCAATTGCCACAGTGCTTGTCAAAGCCAGTTCTGATTAATCTCCTTTGTCAGTGTGTCCTTTGCCATTCCCTATCACTCCTCCCTGAGAGAGATTTCACCCTGATTCATAAGGAAAAGGGGACGGCGTATTCTCTTAGCTACTTCCTGCTGAAAAGGGATGCTGTAGGTTTCAGGGTGAAGATCTTCTCTCACTTACTCTAAAGGGCCCCTTTGGCAATAGGAAACACATAGACTATTATGGAGATTGATTTTGGAATTTAGATGCACTGTTATCAATTGTGCTTAGCCGTACATGTTCATATCCTTGAAGATGTATCATGGAAGTATTGCAGCCTAGAAGACACAAATTTAACTAACAAATTAAAAAGCAATACTATTCCAAGTAGAGGCTCTAATAGTGGCACAAATCAAGTTACAGAGGGAAGGTAGTTCTTACAATAAAAGGCCTATTGACTAGCACTTTGTCTATTATAGTATAAAGGTTAGGAACCACAAGATGTAAAGGCTCAACTATGTCATTTATTGTTCTTCAGTCCTGGACCAAATTCCATCTACCACTGGGTTGTTTTACAACTCGGAAGTCTGCATGCAAGGCAGAGGTGAAGTAAGGAACTGCTTATGAGGTTTCCCGTCAATTCCAACAACTAAGAAATAGTGAGAAGAGTTGGGACCTCAGAAGGCTTTTGGGACCAAATAGTAGGCTCTTGTGTTCAGGAGAAAACGAATATGCTTACCAGTAATGTTAATGCTCGCCCACAGCTCTTCTGTGAGGAGCTAAATCATTGAAGCGTGTATCTAATTCTTATTTCCTAAAGTCTTAGCAGAGCTCTGGTGGCCTGGTGGTAAGAAACTGCACTGCAATCCCCAAGGAACACGGTTTGAATGGACAGTCTTCTCTCATGTAATTAAGTCTTAGCACTGTGGTATACACAATCAACACTTTCGGCACCAGCATCATCACACTCCATAGCATTTAACAACAACAAGAAGTCAGGAACTCAAAAGACGAATTACATTAAGCAAAATCTGCTGTCAGGGATCTCTCCAGAATGCTAAAGAGAAACTATCTCAGTCTAGAGACTAAGGTGCGCCTGATCCAGGCCATGGTCTTTGCAATTACTTGGTATACATCAGAGAGCTGGACAGTGACTGGGGTTCAAAGAAGAATTAATTAATGCCTTTGAGCTGTAGCTGGAGAAGAATCCTGAACATACAATGGGCAAAGAGAATAAACAGGTCTGTCCTGAAGAGTGAAACCAAGTTGTTCCTTAGAGGCAAGGATTGTAAAGCTCCATCTCATGGGCATGTTGCCAGGAGGGCTCAGTTCTTGGAGAGGGACATCATGCTTGGAAGGGTAGAGGGACAGTGTAGGAGCAAAAAACCCTGGATGAGATGGACTGACACAGTAACTGGGGGTGGCTCAAGATAGGACAGGTTTCAGAATGGTTGTGCATAGAGTCTCTCTAAGTCACAGTCGTTTCAGTGGCACACAACAACAACAACAACAATTGTGATGTGATTGGTTAGTATCCTAGCAACGTGAATTCATTTCCCTGAATTATACAGCTAGTGAAGAGCCCAGCTGGGACTTGAGCCCAAGCTCTGCCTCCAGAGCTTGCCCTTAGCATCATGCTGCATAATGAACATTTTGCTTGATATCTGCCCATTGCTGTCAAATTGACTGGTTCTGACTCAGTCAGTCTTAGGACAGAGTAGAACTGCCCCGTAGGGTTTTCAAGGCTGTCACCTTGCAGGAACCAACTCCCATGGAGCAACTGGTAGATTTGAACTACTTATCTTTTGGTTAACAACTGAGTGCTTAACTACTGTGCCACCAAAACACTTGACTTGATAGCTGTTGTTGTTGTGCCATCAAATTGCCTATAACTCATAGCGACCCTACGAACAACAGCCCTAAACCCTGCTCTATCCTGTGCCAATCTTATTGTCTCTGACACACACATCCCCATTACCCCAGTCACTGAATCAATCCACCTCATAGAGGGTGAGGGTCTTCCTCTCCTGAGCTGTCCCTCCAACCTCCCAAGCATGATGTCTCTCTCCAAGGACTGATCCCGCCTGGCAACATGTCCAAAGTATGTCAGACAAAGCTTCAGAATCCTTGCCTCCAAGGACTCCTGGTTTAATCCTATCCAGGATAAACCTATTCATTTTCTTAGCAGTACATGGTAAATTCCAACACCACAGCTCAAAAGCATCAATTCTCCTTCTATCATCCATAGTCATTGTCTAGCTCTCTGATGCATAGTAAGTGATTGCAAAGACCATGGCCTGTATCAGGCGGACCTTAGTCTCCAGACTGACATAATTGCTCTTCAGTACTCTGGAGAGGCCTCTGATGGCAGACTTCCCCAACACAATACATCCTTTAATTTCCTGGTTGCTGGTGCCAAGAGTGTTGATTGTGGAGCCAGGCAAACTAAAGCTGTTTACAATCTCAATCTCTTCACCATCCATCCTGATGCTGCCAATTGGCCTAGTGGTGAAAATCTTTGTTTTCTTGGTATTGAGCTTCAGTCCATATTGAAGACTGCAGTCCTTGACCTTCCACAGGAAGTGCTTCAAGTCCTCAGTACCTTGAGATGCAATATTTAAGGATGCTTTGGGCAGAATATTAAATGATCCAAGAAGTACTAAAAGAGAGTATGCAGAGTCATTGTACCAAAAGGAATTGGAGGACACAGAGAATTTCATGAAACAATGTATGAACAAGAGCCTGTGGTAATGAAGGAAGACGTTCAAGCTGCTCTGAAAGAATTGGCAAAAATACAAGGACCCAGGAATTGACAGTATACTGATTGATATATTTCAACAAACAGATGCTGCCCTAGACGTACTCATTAAGTTGTGCCAAGAAATCTGGAGAACAACCACTTGGCCAACTGACTGGAAGAGATCTATATTTGTTCCCATCCAAAGAAAGGTGATCCGGCAGAGTGTGGAAATTTTGAACAATATCATTAATATCACATTGCAAACAAGATTCTGCTGAAGATTATCCAAAAACAACTGAAACAGCATATCAACAGAGAACTGTCAGAAATGCAGGCCATGTTTAGAAGAAACCATGGTACTAGGAATATTGTAGCTAATGTTAGATGGATCTTGGCTAAAAGCAGGGAATACCTGAGAAATGTCTGTGTTTCATTGACTTTGCAAATAGTTTGTTGTGGACTACAACAAACTGTGGCTGACTCTAAGAAGAATGGAAATCCCAGAACACTTGATCTTGCTTATGTGAAACCTATACTTGGACCAGGAGGCAGTCATCAGGACAAAGCAAGGGAACACTGCATGGTTCAAAATTGGGAAGGGTGGATGTCAGGGATGTGTCCTATCTCCATACCTTTTCAATCTATATACAGAACAGATTATCCGGGAGGCTGGGCTCTGTGACGAGAAATGTGGCGTTAGGATTGAAGGAAGACTCATCAACAATCTGTGTTATGCAGATGACACAACTTGATAGCTAGTCAGCTGAAAAATAGCTTCTATAAACTTCTATTTCATAAGCAGCCTAATTTGCCATAGCTGGGCTGCTGCCTTAGCGCCTATCAAGTCTCCCCACTTGCTCTACTTTCTCTTCACTTCCGCAGGGCATCATGCCTGAGGCAGCCAGCTTGGCCTGAAACTTTGCTTGTATCAGCTGGAAGTGTAGCCAATAGCAAAAGGAGTCATGTCCTTTGCCTTGCTTTGGGATTAGATTGGTTTGTGACTTGGGACCTATCACTCTTTTGGACACCCCACCACCATGGTTTTGATAGTCTTCAGCCAACACTTGACGCCCTGACAGGGCCTACCTTGGGAGGTAGAAACCCGGCCACAGGTCCTACCTTGTCTCCCTGCGACCAGCCCAGGGGAGCACCGTGCACTGGGGAGCTCCCTGGCCACCCTACCCTGCCTTATGAAAGTGTTTTCCAGATCATTGACTCTACCAAAGAGTCAGAGATCATAAACCTCCCCAAACCCGCTGTCATCAAGTAAATTATGACTCACTGTGACCCTAGAGGACAAAACAGACCTTCTCACGGGGTTTCTAAGCTTCTAAATTCTTTACTGAAGCAAGCGATCTCATCTGTCTGTTGTGAAGCAGCTGGTGGGTTTGAACTGCCAACCTTTTGGTTAGTCCCTGAATGCTTTGACAGCTTTGCCACCAGGGTTCCTTCATGAGATCAAAAGACAGTATTTAAAAAGCAGTATTCAAAATAGAACCCAACTATAGAGGTAGTCAAACCTGCCTTCAGATCTCCCCTGCCTGTTAGTAAATGTGTAACTTGAAAAAGTGAGCTTGGCTCTCTTGCCTGTCAAGTGGAAGTAATAGAAACTCTGAGGTAATTGTGGAAATTGAAGCCAGCACATGAAAGGCCTGGTCTAGATCATGGTCCATCACAAGTCCTTGACGAGAATGGTACTGGGTGTGTTCTTGGGGGCCCAAAGCTTCCGGTGGAGGGTGTCCCTCTGAAGCTCAGGGAAGGTGGGCTTTTGTGGGAGAATGAAAATGAAAAAAAGACAAGTTGGACAGTGAGTCCCTGAAGAGCAGGGCCTGGCCCCTCCGTCTGTGCCCCGTTTTCCTGGAGTTGGCACAGGGTATGGCACGTAACCAGGACCCAGGAAACATCTGTTCGGTGAACAGGTGAGCAGCTGAGCCCGCACTAGAGCCAGGGCCTGGATGCCTCCTCCACATCTCTTCCTACCACTTCCCGCTGCAACCTGGAGCCTGCCCAGAACAAGCCTCCAGCCCAGGGCGTGCGTCTGAACTGCAGGAGAACTTTCCAGAATGTGTATGTTTCCCTGAATCGGACCATTTGTTCCGCAAGATCCTGGTGCATGTGGTCCCAGTGGCAGGGGCATCTTGTTCCAGCAGCTGCAGAACACGTTGTCGGCCCGGCCAGTGCCCTGTCTCTGCCCTGGCTGGCTGGTGGTCTCTTGGCTTGTTCAGGGGGCTCCCAGTGGGTGGCGCACCGCAGGGAGATGGGGTGGCAGATGCCTCGCGCAGCTTGGCCTCCCAGACTTTGGGCAGTGGTCATCCCACGTAGCATCTTACATGGAGAAGCACCCTGTTCTTATTAGACCGTATACCTCGTTTTGACCTTCAGTGACAGGACAGCTTAGGTACCTTGATTGTTACCTCCTTACATACGTAGGGAGGTGCGCTGCTCACCTACCAACCACTCTTGGACAAGAAAGAGGAAAACTCTTCTCCCTTGTGATTTACAGCCTCAGAAACCCAATAGAGGGTCAGCTCTGCATTGGTCCTGACTCAGTTGCAGTGAGCTTGAAGGGCTTATTTATAGTGAAGGAATTTAGTTGTGGCCTCAGCTGAGGCAGGGGTAACACTGGAAACCAGGTTTTCTGAAGCCAAGTTGAGGCTTTTCCCCACCTCCCTATGCTGCCCTGTTGTCTACGTGGCCCTTGTGTTTCAGAGTGTGTTCAGTGGTTTCCTCACTTGATTCTGGCAACCCTGCTCCAATATCAAAGGAAGACCCAGCATTATTCCTTCTCAGATGGAGAAATTAAAGTTCCAGGTGCCTTCCGTCCTTGGGCACATGGAACTGTATTCAGAGCAAATCTGGACCGAACAACACAATGTCCACTTTCCATGGATAAGTGAGGCCTCTGCCAGCTGAACTGGACCCAGGCTTCAGTCAGAGCCCTACAGCAGTGGTAGGGTGGCATGTGCACGCAGTAACGCGGCCCTAGGTCTTTCCCACAGCCACCACGCAGGTGACCCTTCAGATGACCGCACCCGCCTTGTGCAGTGGGATTCTCAGCAGTGATGTGAATGTTTGGCCTGAGTTGTCCAATGTGATGACCGTTATTATTCAAATGCTGGTGAACAATTAAAAAGTGGCTAGCCTGCTCTTTAGAGGGAAGGATGTGAAACTTTAGGCCTGTTGTTGGGAGGGGCTAGTCCTTAGAAAAACACATCACCCTGGAAAAGTGGAGGGTCAGTGAAGGAAGGGAGGACCCTCAATGAAATGGATTGACACTGACAATGGGCTTTAGTATGGCAAAGATGAAGATGGCCCAGGATAAGACCTGTCAGATAGGGTAGGTTCAGATCCTTCATTTAATAGTGTCTCTGAGTCATACTTGATTCAACAGCGCCTAACAAGTGTGACTGAGGGACTCCACTTTTTATGTTAGTTGCTAATGGCTAGCAAGGCCTCTGGGTGGGGTGAGCGATTGACTGCCAACCCAAAGTCGGTGGTTCAAACCTACCCAGTGGCTGTATGGAGAATGGCCTGGCAAATGGCTTCCGTAAAGATTGCAGCCAAGAAAATAGCGCAGAGCAGGCCTCATAGGGTCGCTATGGCCTGTAGAAGATCCAGCAGGAACAGGTTAGGGTTTTTTTCAGTGGCTATCTGAGAGCTGGACAGTGAGTAAGGATGACGCAAGTAGAAGAGATGCCTGTGAGTCGTGGTGCTAGAGAAGAGTACTGATATCCCAGGGACTGTAGAAAGGACGAATAGGTATGTCTTAGTGGACTTGGCATGCTCCTTAGATGCAAGAATGGCTTCGTCTTTCGTACTTTGGACATGTTGCTAGAAGAGGCTGTTCCTTGGGAAAAGACCATGCTTGGAAGGTTGGAAGATCAGAGACAGAAGGAAGAATGCATTGAAATGGATTGACACAGTGACTGCAGCAATGGGTTCACATGTGTCAGGGATGGTGAGGCTGGCACAGGATAGGACAGGGGTCAGATCTTTGTTCATAAGGTCACTATGGGTCCTATACTTGACTCAATGACACCTAACAAGTCCCTCCCTTCCTCCTCTGTAAAAATGGAGGCTCAGGGTGGGTGGAGGTTACACAGCAAGGGGCTGGGCCGCAAATCAATCCTATGTCTGCCAGACAGCAAGGCCTGTGTCGTTCCCACTGGTTCCTGTGTCCACAGGGCGGGGTCTGCAGCGGAGGATGCTGCCCCGAGGGCCTGACGGCTGAGGCTCTAGCCCTTGCTCATCCAGTAAATCCTGTCGACACGCTGTGCCCTCCTCTCTCTTCATCCTCGTCTGGTTGATGGCATTCATTGAGCGCCTGACACCCCCGACCGCGTATCAGGGACTCTGCTTCCATCATGATTGATCCTGATACTCACTTTACAGTGGTGACAATGTCTTCCTATTTCACAGATGAGTACATTGAAGCTCAAAATGATGGAGAAACTTGTCAAAGATCACCAGCTTCTGCTGAAAGGGTCACACCGGTATAAATACAAAATGCCCATTAAGCCCGGCTCATGCTCCTGCTTCTCTCCAAACCCAGACCAGAGCAGAATCAAGCTTAGAAGACACCACGGAGGCAGCTGGAGGGCTCTTTCCGCCCTGTCTTTTAGTGGAGGCCATGCCGGAAGCAGGGCAAGGGAGGGGGCTACTCTCAGGGGTTTCCGTCCTTTCAACCTGTGACTGGTCACTGTGGGTTAAGAGGCACTTGCCTCCATTAGGAGCTCTAGCGGCCGAGTGGTAAGGAGTTACACCACCAACCTAAAAGCAGGCAGTTCAAATCCAGCAGGTACTCCAAGGAGGAAAGCTGAGTAAGTCAACCGCATTGTAATTACAGCCCCTAGAAGTCCCCGGGAGGGTCAGCTAATCACTTCTGCCATGAGGACAGTGAGTGATCCACCTGCTGTTTGTTCCTTAAGAGAAGACAGGCTGTCCCCTCCTGGGAACATGTGCAGCCCTGAAAGCCCAGTGGAGCCCCAACACGAGTGAGAAGCGACTCGGAGGCAGCGAGGGTGGGTTGGGTTTGGTCTCCACTGGATGTGTGATCGTTGTCCGAGCAGACCACATCCTCAGTGAGGCTCTGGCTACATCTTGGGACTGACATGCTGTGTGGCAACACATCAGCACACTTGCAGTAGAAATCATGGGGAAACTAAACCCGTGTTCGCTCATCGCGTGGCAGGGCCCTGGGTCAGTGTCCTGAGACCCGCTCCCACTGCAGCCAGTGCACCGAATGGACTCCGAGGGCCCTCTCCATGGCTCTCCTCCCCAGCGTCCCCTGACTCCCTAAGCTGTGCAGGTCATCGACAGCCCAGGACTCCAGGCTTGACTGCCACTTAGCGTTGTGTGACTTCTCTCTGAGCCTCGGTTTCCTATGGAGGATAGTAACGCTCCTGTTTGGAAAGAAACATGGATTAGAAGCCGGTTCACCACAACAGCCCAGAGTAAGAGGTGCATTACAAAGAGGACTGGGGGAAGTGGGGGAGGCAAGTAATTATGCAACAATGACTAGGGAGGAGAGAAAGAGAATTTAAGCCTTTGAGCTATGGTGCTGGAGAAGAGTATTGAGGGTACCATGGACTGCTAGGAAAACAGATTCATCCTGGGAAGGGTTAAACCGGGAGGCTCCTTGGAGGCAAGGATTCTGAGGGTCTGTCTAACATACTTTTCACATGTTGTAAGGAGAGACCGGTCCTTGGAGAGGGACATCATGCTTGGGAGGGTGGAGGGACAGCGCGGGAGAGGAAGGCCCTCTATGAGGTGGATTGATACAGTGACTGGGGTAATCAGGATGGGTGTGTCGGAGACAGTGCGATTGGCACAGGACAGAGCAGAGTTTAGGGCTGTTGTACATAGGGTCGCTATGAGTCGCAAGCGACTCGATGGCACATAACAACAACATTCTATTTACAAAGTTTGAATACAAATTCTAACAAATTATTTCCATTTCCCTCACCCTCCCAACCATCAAATTGTACAACCGGATGATTAATCCCCTCATCCCCCTGCACATTCTCATCCCTCTGCTTTCAGCCTCTCCCACCCCTCCTGGATCCTCATACTCCTTCTACAATAATGGTTTTAGACAATATTTATCCTTGTGGGAATGAGTTAGTTCACTCAGCATAATGCTCTTCAGTCTCTCCCAAGTTGGGTAATAATTTACAAAATCATTGCTCCCACGTGCTGCACAGTATTCCATTGTGTGAACGAACCATAATTTCTCAGTCCATTTGTTTGTGGCTGTACATTTGGGTTGTTTCCATGTTCTTGTGATGGTGAATGTTTTTTCTTTCTTTTTTTATTATTATTAATTTTAATGAAAGTTTACAGAGACTTTGGATTTCCACTCATTCATTGTTGCACTTTTCTCCCTGCCCTCCCCCATATACTCTTCTCTTTGAAAAGTAAAAGAAATATTCTTTCATTGTTACACAATTCCTCCGCCCAAGTCCGCTCCAGCATGTGGCCAATACCTAATCATATAGCCCTTTTAAGCAGTTCTCTCCCTCATCTGTTTCAATGCAGTATACATAATTGATCCCATCTTTCTCAGATGGTGAATATTTTTAAGGGAAAAAAATAGTCATAATTGATCCCATCTTTCTCAGATGGTGAATATTTTTAAGGGAAAAAAATAGTCAACTGGGGGGATGGCGGGAGGGAAGGAGAAGGGATAAAAAGTGCAACAATGAATGATTGAAAATCTAACCTTTCTGTACACATTCTTTAAAATCACAATAAAATAAAAAATTTTACTGAAAAAAAAAAGATGACAACGAAGCCAATATGATGAGATTTCTTTTATCTTCTTTTTCTTGGACACAGCCTCAGTTGATTCCAGCTCCTAGGGAACTGTGTCGGCCAGGGCAGAATTGCCTTCATCAGCTTTCCAAGGCTGTGAATCGTTACAAAGGCAGACTCTCCTGTATTTCCCCCATGGAGGGACTTGAGGATTCAAATCTCTGGTTAGCAGCTGGGTACCTTCTCCACAGCACCTCCAGAGTTCCTCAGGATAACTCTCTCTCTCCCCCCCCTCCCTCCCTCCTCCTTTCTCTCTGCCCTTCTCTCTTATTCTATATCTCTGTCTCTCCCTGCTATCGAATTGCTTGAGTCTACATAGCAATGCTCCATCTGGTTTCTGAGGTGCTTTTTAAGTTTTAATGGTAGGAGGCTGCCCATCTTTCTGCTGCAGAGCCACTGGTGGGACAAATTGATGGAGCCTTTTGGCTAACAGCAAACAGTACGGACTACACCAAGACTCACACTCGAACACTCAAAACTCATTGTCGTGCAGTTGGAACCAACTCACAGCTGACCCTCCAGAGGTTCTGAAGAGGCTGTGAATTACTCGGGAGTAGATGATACATCTTGATCCCTCAGAGCAACTGGTGGATTTCAACTGCCTGTCTTCTCATGGGCAGCACAACTCCTTACTTCCTTGGCTACCAGAGCTCCCACCTGCCAAGACTCGTCGCTAGTACAGGACATCGTTGTCTGTCAGTGAATGTGAGAGAAGCTCTCCATGATAACGATTGACACAATCACATCCACAATGGGCTCAAACATGTCAATCTTGTCATCTTGGGATGGTGCAGGACCACGTCGCATTCTGTTCTGTTCTGTTCTGTTCTGTGTAAAGCCACTGGGAGTCAGAGTTGATCGATGGCAGCCATCAACAGTAATGGTGGTGGTGTGAGCGCTCAGCGAAAGGCCTCGATGCTGGGCTGCCACGTGGTGGGTGTGCAGGAAAGGCCTTGATGCTGGGCTGCCACGTGGTGGGTGTGCAGGCCTTGATGCCGGGCTGCCACGTGGTGGGTGTGCAGGGAAGGCCTTGATGC
>NW_006399778.1:8742794-8746502 GCF_000299155.1 Elephantulus edwardii | reverse complement strand
GGGCTGCCACGTGGTGGGTGTGCAGGGAAGGCCCTGACGCCGGTCTGCCACATTGTAGGTGTGCAGGGAAGGCCCTGATGCCCGGTACTGCACACTGCAGGCAGCTCTCCAGAGTACCCCACCTGCCTGCCCTCAGGAGAGATGCTGGAATACCAAACTGTCCTCTGTGGGAAGGGAAGCATTTCTCTGTGGCAGGGTTCCTGCACAGGTGCTGAAAGTGGGACCCGAAGAGACACCTGCAGCTCTCACCCTTGACAGAACTGCCTCCCCACCTCAGTGAGATCTTGGGTCAATGCCCACTCCCGGCTCGGTGCTGCCCAGGGTAGAAGAAAAGGCCTGGGGAGGAGCTGGCTAGGACTGGCAACTGAAGCATCCAGGCCTGGAGAAGAAAGCCCTGGATGGAGTGGTGCATGAGGTGAGGGGCCCTGCCACCCTGTGCTCCCTGACCTGAGGCCAGCTGGAACCTAAGAGGGTCTGGAAGAGTCACAGAAGCTGCTATTGGCCAGCTGTGACTTCAGGCAAGCTGCTTGGCCTCTCGGAGTTTTAGGTTCCTGATCTGTGACATGCTCGTCTGCCTCTTAGGAGTGTACAGCAGTGCCCTGGAAGCCTGTGTGATGCCAGCACAGAGGAGGGCACAGAGGAGGGCCTGGTGTGTGGGAGTTACCAGCTTTCCTGGACCAGGTCCCCGAAAGGCCAGCGGTTGAGCCGGAACCTGGTCGTGGGTGCCTGTGAACACCAGGAGGAAGGAGTCCTTCACAATGCCCTCCCCAACTACAGTGAGACCAATGTGAGAGGCGGGGCCTGAGGCCAGAGCTTTCAGGCTGAGTCCTCCGAAGTCAGCCCAGATGGTTGAGCTTGTCCCTGGGGGTTCATGATGCTTTACCACGACCAGAACACTCAGGCTGTGGGCCTTCTGAGGCTATAACATAGTGTCTGGGGGGCATTGATTCGATAGAATCTTCCCCACGAGCATTTTGGGAGCCTGATACAGACCACTGAACGGGAAGAGGATGCAGCAGGGCTTCAAGGCCCCCAATATGAGGCATGAGCACCCTAGTTTAGTGCACACATTAGAGCCTGGTCTGGTGTCCTCCCTTGCCTCATCTGCTCCCTCTGCTGGCCTCTCAGCTTCTCCTTGTCCCTGGGCTCAGCCCAAGTGCAGCCTCCAGACCATCCAGCTGGGTGCAGGTACTGCGCAGGCCTCCCAGTACAGAGAATGTGGTAGTCTGCGTTTATGCCTCAATCCTCCACAGAACCCCATGCCTCTTAGGAGAGCCTGAGTTAAAAAGAACAAATGAAAGGGCAGAAGAACAAAGAGAACAACCATGCCTGAGGGCCCTGAGACGGCAGTTGTCCTCTGCCAAACAAGCAGGTATGTATATCAGCCTTTGAGCTGTGGTGTTGGAGATGAGCACTGAGCAAAAAACCAAAACCATGAGCACTGAGCAAAAAACCATGGACAGCAAAAAACAAACAGCTGTCTCAGAAAGGGTGCAGCCGGAGTGCTCTTTGAAGACAAGAACGATGAGTCTTCGCCTCACATACTTTGGGGACGTTGCAGGAAGGGCCTATTCCTTGGAGAAGGACATGACGCTGGGAAGAGTGGAGGGTGAGCAAAGGAGAAGACGACCCTCGACCAGGTGGATTGATGGGGTGACTGCCGCAATGGGCTCTGTGTGTCAGGACATATGAGGACAGCACAGGATAGATCAGGGTTCAGATCTTTTGTTCATAGGGTCATTATGAGTCGTACTCGATTTGACAGGACCTAACAACAGCAACGTGCAACGTGCCCTCTCACATGTCCCTAAACTAGAATTCCTTCAGCAGCTCTTCACTGAGCACTTACTGTGAGCCGGGCTTTCTAGAGGCTGGAGACACCTCAGCAGAATGGAATGCCTGCTCTCACCGAGCTCATGTTTTAGTTACAAAGTCAGATATTTAAGCAGATAAAGTATATCATACTGTACAGTAGAAGTGCCCAGGAGAAAAACTACAAGAGGGAGGCAGGTGTAGAAAGCGTCTGTCAATGTTGCTGTTTCAGAAAAGGGGAACCTCACCGTGGAGGAGGGGCCGTTTAAGCGAAGACCTGGAGGGCTGAGAAGGTTGGCCATGTGACTGGGGGAGGAGCACTCTCACAGGGAACAGCCAGGGCAAGGGCCCTGTGCCTGGGTGTGATACCTGTCTGAGGACTACTGGGGAGGCCAGTCTGACTGGAGGGAGCTCTGGTGGCTTGGTGGTAAAGAGTTGTGCTGCCAGCATAAAGCCATGCGGTTCAAATCCATCAGTTGCCCTGTGGGAGAAAGATGGGCAGTCTCTTCCCATGTGTTTTACAGCCTCTGCAAACCCACTGGAGGGTCAGCTATGGGTTGGTTCCAACTCAATGGTAAACAACAACAGTGTGACTGGAGAAATGAGGGAAAGGGAGAAAACAGTGGGAGATGATGCCAGAAAGGTACTTGTTGTTAGGTGCCATTCAGCCGGGTAGGACTCATAGCAACCCTATAAACAACAGGTCTGAACTCTGACCTATCCGGTTCCAGCCTCACAATCTCTGACAGACGTGAGCCTATTGCCACCCTCTATGGTGGCCTAATGGTAAGGAGCTGTGCTGTCAACCCGAAGGCAGATAGTTCAAATCCCCCAGCTGCTCCATGGGAGAATGACACATAATATCTTCCCCATGTGACTTCCAGTCTCTGAAAACCCTCTGAGAGTCAGTGCTGGGTCGGTTCCAACTCCACAGCCATGAGAGAGAGAACAAGGTTGTTTCAGGGATTTGGTAGGTGGAAAGTATTGAGCGGAGGTGCTGTGGCTGCCGGCAAGGATACAGGGGCCAAGGGCGAGTTCTGAGGGGCTGCTTAACGAGTTATTATTATCAAAATTCCATCACAGTGGAACTGGCCAAAAATAAAAGTTGAAAGTGAAGCTGCAACCAAAATAAATTGCTGAATGGCCCGTTTGTTAGCCAAGCAGGGGAAACGAAGAGGGCTTGGACCAGGGTGGTGGGGAGAAGCGGTTCGGATTCTAAAAGTAGAGCCGACAGGATCTGCTGATGGAGTGGATGTGGTATTTGAGGAGAAGGGAAGACTGAGGCTGACTCTCGAGGGTCTTGTCCTGAAAGTGGACAGATGGAGTTGCTTCGTACTGTGACGTGGAGGACTTGGGGAAGGTAAGGGGCACGGCTGAGGTGTCTGTTAAAGGTCCCAGTAGACACGTGAGTAGCCAGTATAATCGCGTGTCTGGAGTCAGGCGGAGGTCTCGGGAGTGTTAACTGCTTCCCACACCCTCATGGTGCTCCATGCAAGCCCTCACTGTGTGAGCTGACCTGGGGAGGGATCCGTGTTGGCCTCCTGCTCCCTGATCCCCACCTGACCAGGAAATGTGTCTGACATTCATTTTGCCATTTTTGTGTTCCACTAGCAAGAGGCAGCCATTAGAACAGAGTAACAAAAAACTGCATGGTTCAAAATTGGGAAGGGCTTACTCCAGGGATGTGTCCTGTCTCCAGACCTTTTCAATCTGTATATAGAACAGATTATCCAGGAGGCTGGGCTCTATGACCAGAAATGTGGGGTCAGGTTTGGTGGAAGATCTATCAACAATCTGCTTTATGCAGATGACACAACCCTGCTTGCTGAAACTGAGGAGGACCTGAAGCGCTTACTACAGAGGGTCAAGAACTACAGCCTTCAATATGGATTGAGG
>NW_006399778.1:8716058-8742274 GCF_000299155.1 Elephantulus edwardii | reverse complement strand
GCAGGAGGGGAAGGCCCTCTATGAGGTAGATTGATTCAGTGACTGGGGTAATCGGGATGGGAGTGTCAGAGACAGTGTGATTGGCACAGGACAGAGCAGAGTTTATACATAGGGTCGCTGTGAGTCACAAGCGACTTGACGGCACATAACAACAACAAGTGATTGACTGTGGTGGAGCATTTATATCCATTTAGTGAGTGTGCAGTGTCCTCCACACAACTTGCAGATCATTGAAAGCACATGTTCTAAAGGGAGAAGATATAACCCGGGGGTGGGGAGCAGCGTGCAGGGAAAGTGTCAGCCACCAGCACCTCGTTGAGAGATGAAGGAGCCTTTTTTTCACATGCTAAGCACACGTGTGTGTACAGTACATTCAGATAACACAGTACAGAGCACAGAAGGGAAGTGGCTGCAAAACACTCCTTAGCACCATTGATAAGTGGGCGCTGAGTCTGATTTGACTCAAAGTGACCCCACGTGGCAGAGTCAAACTGTCCCCATAAGATTTCTTAGACTGTAATCTTTCCAGAAGCAGATAACTGCTATGAAACCATTAAGTGGATTCAAACTACTGACCTTTACATTAGCAATTTAACTGTCTGCACCACTGTTATTGAGCGCCATCGAGTCGACTATGACCCTTGTTGTTGTTGCATATTGTTGAGTTGGAACCAACTATAGCTGACCCTCCAGTGGGTTTTCAGAGGCATTTTAATTACAAGGGACAAAAGAAAAGGCCCATCTTTCTCCCACAAAGCAACCAACTGGTGGACTTGAATTACATGACTTTGGGATTGCAGTACATTTCCTTACCATGAGGCCACCAGAGCTCCCTATGACCCATTGGGTCAGATATGACTTATAGCCACCCTATGAAGGAACAACAGATCTGAACCCTGTTCTGTCTTGTGCCATTCTCATAATATCTGACACACTCAAATCCATTGCAGCAGTCACTGTGTCAATCCACCTGATTGACGGTCTTCCTCTCGTTTGTTGATTATCACCTTTACAAGCATAATGTTCTTTTCTCCAAGGAATAACCTCTTCTAGCAACATGCCTAAAGTATGTAACACAAGGCGTTGTCATCTTTGCCTCCAAGGAACACTCTGGCTGGTCCTCTTCCAAGACATTTCTGTTTGTTCTTTAGACAGTCCATGGGAGACTCAGCACTCTTCTACACCGAAGTTCAAAGGCATCAGTACTTCCTCTGTCATCCTTATTCACAGTCCAGATCTCAGCAGCATAGCAGTTGAATGAAAAGATCATTGCCTGAATCAGACACACCTTAGTTCACAAATTAGTATCATTGTCCCTCAATAATTTGGAGAAGTTGCTGACTGCAAATTTTCTCAGTGCAGTACGTCTCCTGATCTCCTGACTGCTGGTACCAAGTGTACTGATTTTGCATCCAAGTACGATGAAGTCACTGACAATTTCAATCTTTTCTTCATCTATCATGATGTTGCTTATTGGTCTAGTGGTGAGGATTTTTGTTTTCTTGACATTAAGATGCAATCCATATTGAATGAAGGCTGCAGTCTTTAACCTCCTGCAGCAATCAATTCAAGTCTTCCTCACTTTCAGCAAGCAAGGTTGTGTCATCTGCATAACGTAGGTTGTTGATGAGTCTTCCTCCAATCCTGATGCCACACTCTTCTTCAAAGTCCAGCTTCTTGTATAATTTGCTCAGCAGCACTAAGACTCCTTATAAAGGCTCCTTAAGAGGACAGTTATTGGGGAGGGGGGAGGAATGGTTGGAAAATGGCTGAGTTAAAGGAAAAAGAAAGAAGGTCAGGACTTGGAGCAAGTGTTTATTGGGGGGAAAAATAATACAAGATTCGGTTTGGGTTCTGGGGACTGAGAGTACAGAGACGCCGCCTTAAGAAATCCACAGTCTGTTGATTGTCAGTGGAGAAAACAAGTTGTCATTATTACTTGGTGACAATAGCCCTGTGAGGACTGTGGGGGAGGCGGAAGTCAGGAAGGGAAGCATCAGTAGACTTCAGTCCAGTGAAGATTGCAGCAGGTGAAGAGAACCCGGGTCAGGGACAGCTGCCAGATCCTACACCCTGTCTAGGAGCATTGTCAGATCCTAGATGACACCTCTGGGTGAGGGTAGATGGAGCAAGGCTGCAGAAGAGCCTGAGAACTCCTTCCTTTCATCTCCTCAGCTCAAAATAACCTCTGTCTACTGGAAGGTGCCTGGAATCCCACGAGAGCTTCATCTTTCAACTTAAGACAGCGCGCCTAATGGCAACTTGATGCAGGGGAAAGAATTCTGGACCAGGGCCCAAAACAGCTGGTTCCTGGTCCCAGGTGTGCTCCGATGTGCTGAGTAATTTGGACCAGCTCTCTGTCCTCTCAGCCTCAATTTCACATTCTCTACAATGGGAGAGGGGTAGCTATGGTAGCCTAGTGGCTCAGAGTTGCACTGCCAACCCAAAGCACCTGGTTCAAATCCACTAGCTTCTCCTTGAAAAAAAGATGGGCAATCTCCTTCTGTGTGATTTATAACTTCAGAAAACCTGCTGGAGGGTCAGCAATGACTTGGTTCGGACTTGACTGCACATGACAACGGCAACAATGGGAGAGAAGCCCTATCTTTTCCTGACCTACTTCCCATGGGTGTGTTGGGTGGGGAAGGTATATATAAAAGCCTTTAGATGTATGTAAACTTATTATGCATGCACATCCCCCTTGTGTTGTTGTTACATACAGTCGAGTACGAGCGACTCTGTGAACAACAGATCTAAACCTGGTCCTGCCCTGTGCCCTCCTCACACTTCCTGACACACTCAAGCCCATTGCTGCAGTGGCTGTGTCATCCCACCTGGTTTAAGGTCTTCCTCTCCACCGCTCTCCCTCCACCTTCCCAAGCATGATGTCGCTCTCCAACGAATAACCTCTCCTAGCAACGTGCCCAAAATACGTGAAAAGAAGCTTCATCATCTTTGCCTCCAAAGAGCACTCTGGCTCCACTTTCTCCAAGACAAACCCATTTCTTCTTTTGGAAGTCCATGGGATCTGAGGCACTTTTCTCCAACACCACAATTTGAAGGCATTCATTCTTCTTCAGTCATCCTTATTCATGGGCCAGCTTCCAGATGCATAGCAAGTGACTGAAAAGACCTTGACCTGAATCAAGCACACCTTAGTCCTCACACTAACATCATTGCTCCTCAAAAATGTGAAGAGGTTCCTAACTAAAGACTTTCCCATACTTTACACACACCCCTAGGAGTAAATAATACTCCTTATAGACTGAAGCACAGAGAAATCAGTTGCTTGCCCAGGATCACACAGCTAAGTGGTAGAGCCAGGATTTGAACCCTGTGGCTGAAAGCAGCCAAGGAGTGAGTAAAACAACTCAGAGGTATTGAGCTTGGGAAGGAAAGTACATTAGCCTCACAGACACTCTGTACTGAAGCCTGGAAGCCCACCCACCTTTCCTGAGCGTGGGCCTGGGCTGTCCTTCTCAGAGCCACAATCTCTCTTCTGGGTGCCATTGACAAGCAGAGCACGCATTGAGGAGATGGCCTCAGGGGCAGCTAGAGGCCCTCGGGACCCCAGACCAGAAAGAGGAAGACCCACGGGACCCTACAAGCTGCCTTCTCAGAGCTTTCAACTGTCAGAGGGGTCTGCTTAGGACGTTGATCCAACCACATCACCGCTGGCTCCACACCCCCCACGGTGCTGAGATGACATCCCGGCAGCATCTTCCGCCCCACCCTGGCCCTCCGAGCCTCCCAGCCTCATCACTCACTGTTCCCTGCCTCGCACTTCCCCCTCTGGAACTGTCAAATCAAACCGCCTCCCCCGACTCTGCCCGGGCGCCAAGCAGAGCTGCCCCCTGCTCTCGGAGCTCTGTGCTGTCCCTGATGCCAGCAGGCCCGTCTCTCTTCTTTTCCTGGCCAGCTCCTGCTGATCCTGGAAGACAGTGAGAGGTGACTCAGATGTCGCCTCCTCCAAGAATCCCGCCATGTGTGTCTGCTGCATCGTATCCTCTCCTCAATCCAGTAACACAGACAGCGCCACCATTCCATCCACCTCGCCAGCACAGGGCTCTGCGGGAGTCAGCACTGAGGTGCAGACGAACAGTCCAGATGGTCCTCACAGGGGTCCCAGAGCAGCCTTGATAGGTGTCCATGTCCCCATTTTAGGGATGAAGGAATGGAGTCTTAGAGAAGGAGGGTAACTCCCCAAGGTCACACAGCTGCTAGGTGGTGGGACTGAGATCTGATTCTTGGCTTGGCTGGAAAAGCACTGGTTGAGGAGAGGACGGGAGGATTATGGATTATGGGATGGGGAGCAGGGACCAGATGGCCTTCCCCATACCAGGGTTCTCAGACTCTAATAATACCCATGATGGCTCAGCTGTCACCCCACAGGGTCGTCCTGTCCTCATTGCCTCATGGCCCCCAGAACATGGTTTATCCTTTCCCTGGCTCCCAGCTAGCACTCAACTATTACCTAAAGGTCGTTAATTTAAATCCAGCCAGCAGTGCCATAAAAGAAAGCCTGGTGATGGGCTTCTGTAAAGATTGCTGGTGGTGGTGTGTACGGTTGAGTCAGAACAGACCCACAGCTGATCCTCCAGCAGGTTTTCAGAGGCTGTAAATCACAGAGGAGACGGCTCATCTTTCTCCTATGAAGCAGCTGGTGGATTCGAACATCTACCTTTGTGCTAGCAGTGCAATTCCTTACCACTAAGCCACCAGAACTTCCAGCTAGGAAAACTGCCACTTGTTAACACTTCTGATCCCAGGCCACTTCAGGGTCCAGCAGGCTTCCGATCAGGGAGCATAGGATGGCAGGGCTCCTCACCTGTGCCCCACATACCCCCCAGAACTCCCTCCTCCAGGCCCAGGTGCCTCAGTTGCTGACTCTGGCCAGCCCCTCCCCTGGCCGCTTTCCTAGGCCCCCTGGACAGAGCCAGGGTTGGGCATTGACCCAAGTCCCGCTCCCTGACGTGGGGAGGAAGCTCTTTCTGGAGTGAAAGCTGTAGGGGTGGTCCTTGGGTCCCACATTCAGAGCCTGTGCAGGAACTCTGCCAGATGTTTCTAGATTTTTCTCTGTAACACACAGAGTTGTCAAGAGCTAGACTCCATCTGATGACAGCTGGGTTGCATTGTTTTGGGGGGTTTTAGGTTTATGTTGTTGGGTTTAATTTCTTTTTCATGGCATGCATCATGACCTAAGGTTTTGTGAATGTCTTCACAGGTTGCTCAGGCTCCTCGCCTGCAGACGAAGCAAGCACAGTGGGGTCAGGGACTCGCCCGTCCTGTTCACTGCCGGTCCCATCACCTAACGACGGCCCTCACGCCAAGTACGCGCTTGCTGAACAAATACTCACCTGTGCCTGTGCACCTGCCACCTGTCATCCATTTGCTCCTCCCTGGAATCCATGGCGTGGGAGCTATGCACATTTTAACAATAAAGCAATGGAGCCTCGCAAGAAGTGAGTGGACTGGCCTCCTGGCAAGTGGGTGCCCCTGGCCTGTTCACCTGATTGCAAAGTGGCAGAGTGGTGTCCATGAGGAGCCTGTCTGGCACCCAGAAAGGCCGAGGGCCTGCCCTCTGTCACCCAGGTGCTTCAGCAGAGGAAGACGGCTTTGTTCTCCGCACAGCCCTCTGCTGGGTCTCCCGGGGCCCCCAGGCATGGAACAGGTCACACTCTCAGCACTTCATTCTGCGTTTTTATTAAGCCACGCAAGGGCTCTGCAGACCTCATAATCGTCCACAGTTCAGCTTCACCGCTTTCCCCCTTTGTGGCTTTTTAAATGAGCACGCACCTTCTGTCGCTGCGGCGTTAATTCTCTGGCCTCAGCCTTGGCGAGGCCTCAGGCTGAAGGTCAGGATCCTCCACGCGCTGGCAGGAGCCTTTTCAAGCCCAGAATCCACCTCGCAGTTGTTTGAACTCGAAATCACGCTTCTCATCTAGCCCTAATGAACAGCGGCCCAGCCGCCGCCTGCGGAGACACATCCTCTTCTTTCCCGCCCTGTCTCGAGACCCCAGTTCGCCCCCACTTTGCCCGACACCCCCTTTCTTCCTGTGTGACCAGGAGCGAATCCCTACCCTTGGTCTCTCCACCTGTGCAATGGAGGTCAGAGCCTCTGATTCCTGTGAAATAAAACAAAAGCCACGGCTGAAATCTAAGCATTCAAATAGCCCCACAATAAGGGAAACCATTAATTTTACAGGTGCAACTGATTTCTTGAAGAAAAAAAAAATTATTGGGTGATGGTTTACAGAGCACTCAGTTTCTTTTAAGAATGCATTTTCTTTAACCAGATGCAGCCCAATTATTGCATTTTAATCTATGTTGTTATTTTTGTTGTTGAGTACCGTCCAGTCAGAATTGACCCACACCTGACCCTTCAGCAGATTTTCAGAGGTACTTAATCATTCAGGAGGAGAGTGCCCATCTTTCTCTCAAAGGGCAGCTGGTGGTTTCGAACCTTGTGTCTTAGGGATTGTGGCAACACAATCAACATCAAATTCTTAGGAAGATGCTTTCTTTTTTATTCATGCTCCGTCCCTATCCAGACAACTGCGTAGCATGAGTGGCTGGTGGCCCCCTTGTTAGCCAGTGCTGGTCCAGGATTCTCGCCTTGTCCTGCCCCCACCTTCACTCTGACCAGTCAGAGAGAGAGCTGGGGGCTTCTTCCTGGAGCTGTGGGCTGGGCTGTCCCCCCACCCCCTCCACAGGACCCTCCCTGACACCATGTGGAGGTCTGAGGCTGGTCTTGAGCCCTGCCAGGTCCCTCTCTGCCCAGCTCCTGAGGAGGGCAGGGTTCTACCTCCCCCTTAACTTCCCCCCACTGTCACTCCATCCTCCTCTGCCTCCTTTCATCCCCTCCACAGGATGTCCTGGGGAAGACAGACTTCAGACATGGGTTCTGTTCTTTTGGGAACCTGTCCCTCAGCCCAGCTCCACCTGAGGTAGGGCTGGGCTCAGCCCTTCACAGGCCACCTCTTTCCCCCTTCCCAGAGCCCTGTGAGCCAATCACACGCTGATCTTCATTTTAGAGAGAAAACTGAGGCTTGGGCAAACGCGGGAATTCTTTCCCCTACTCCTAGATTCTGCTCTGCTTCAGTCTCTCCTTTCGAGCTTCCTGCTTGCAGACTGGCCTGTAGCTGGGGGTCAGGATGGCAGGTGGAGGGGAGACTGAGGAGGAGCTTCTCCCCTCACCTCTGTAGCAACCTACCCCCTAGGTGGGCAGGAAGCTTCTGTTCAGGCACGCCACCCTCTGGTTCCTTGCCCCACCCCAAGGGGGTTCCTTCCTTCCCTTCCTCCTCAGCCTTTTCTCCCAGCAGTTCCCAGCCTTTTCCTTCTGGCCCCTGCTTGCCATATTCCAGTCTCCTCCTACCTCACCTGGGACCTCACAGCCTGTCTGCCCGGGTCTCTCTCACACACTTTGTTCCTTAGACTGACTTTTGCCAGTTCGCCCTTTTGTCTCTGTCTATCTCTATTTTGCTCCCATCTTCACACCCACTCTACCCCTCCACACCCCCCCACGACCCCCCCCCGACTCACTTCCCCTACCCAGCTCTTTCCTTTGGATCTTCCTGTATTTCCCCTCCATCCTCTTTCTCCGTCTCTCCCTCTTGTATCTCTCATAGTCCTTCCCAGTCAGTCTCTTCCTTCTCTCTGGCCTTGGTCTGTCTGTCTCTCTCTCTACCCCACCCAGCCTCTGCCGGCCGGGCCCCCACACCTTTGTCCCAGCCTGCACGTTCATCCCTCAGCCGGCCGGCCTCCCTCCCTCCCTCCGCACACCCTGTTGATGCCTCTACTCCTGGAGCTTCAATGGAGCCCGGCTCCTCTCAGCCTCTGTCTCTCTCCTCTGAACAGGCACGGCAGCTAGAGGCCCCACCGGATGACAGCCGAGCCCAAGCATCCCTCGGAGCTGTCACTGAGGAAATCACACACCAACGCCTGAAATTCAAATTAGAGTTTTGCTGAAGCTGCTAAAACTCATCAAATACTATCTTTGAAGTCCGCTAGTGAGCTGGTCATCCCTCTTAAACGAGTCCCTGCTGGAAATAAGATGGTGGGCTGAGGCTCTGAGGGGACGGGCTGGAAATGAGCTGGTGGGCAGGGACTCTGGCAGAGACCGCATCCCTGGGCCAGGAGAGTGAGGACTCCTCCCCCAGTGATGCCCCCAGCAGCCCTGGCAACCAATGGCCATGATCTAGAGGTTAGCCCATAGTGAGCTGGCTGGGTCAGCCACCAGCTTCTCTGGCCACAGGCTCCAGCTCCCCCAGGGCGTGGGGAAAGCAGAGGAAGGAACCTGCCTGAGTATGGGGTCCCTGGGTGTGGTCTCCCAGGTCAGACCCTCTGCCACTCACTGGCTGTGTGATTCTGAGTGACTGGCCCACAGGGTGGTCTCGAGGATTAAGTGAAGAGAGCCCAGTACCCTGCTGATGCTCAGTAAATGAGCATCACTAACAATAACAGTAACAGAAATGCACGTAGTCAACAACGAGTGCAAATAAAGACATTCTTTTTTCCAAGGACTGATAATTTTGCAAACCTATTTGATCTTCAGAACAAACCTTGACCCACCCCACACCACCCTACCACATTGATTCCTGCTCATAAAACACCATCAAGCCAGAGGAGATACTCCCTGCAGTCGTTTCCAAGGCTGTAAATTTTACCAAAGGAAACTGCCACATCTTCTTCCCACAGATCAGCTGGTGACCTTTCAATTAGCAACCCAGTGTTTAACCTACACCCCTGCCAGGGCTCCTCACAAACCTGTAGAAGACTGCATTACCATCCCCATTTTACAGATGAGAAAACAAAGGCAGAAAAGCTAAGCACTTGGCTCCTGGTTCCTCTGCTTCCCTGCCATGGCACATCACCCATGCCCCCAACTCCAGAGTCTGGAGCTCTGTCTGAGTCCATCCTTTGTCAACCATTTTTATCTAAAAGGGACTTCTGGCAGTATTGTCCATAGCAAATTACTCTCCTAACCTAAAAGGCTGGACATCTCTGCTTCAAATCCACCTGTGGGTCTGAGGGAAAAGATGGACAATTTGCTCTCATTGTTATTTACAGCCTTGGAAACTATCAGAGGGAGCTCTGGTGGCCTAGTGACAAGAAGCTGCGCTGCAATCCTGGAGGCACTCAGTTTGAAACCACCAGCTGCTCTATGGGAGAAGGATGGGCAATCTCCTCCTGTGTGATTAACTGCCTCTGAAAACCCACAGAAGGTCAGCTATCTGACTCGACAGTACACCACCACAACAACAACAATATGAGTTGGAACCAGTAATACAGCAGTGAGGACTAAATATGTTGTTGTTGTGTGCTGTCAAGTTCCCTGCGACTCATAGAGACCCTATGTACAGCAGCTCTGAAGCCTGCCCTGTCCTGAACCAGTCTTACTGATTCTGACACACCAACTTCCACTGTCCCAATTACTGTATCAATCCATCTCATCTGAGGTCTTCCTCTTCTGCCTTGTCCCTCCAATCTTCTGAGCATGATGTGCTTCTCCAAGGACCAGTCCCTCCTGGCCAGGTGCCCAAAGTATGTGAGACAGAGCTTCAAAATCCTAGCCTCCAAGAGAAACTTGATTTCACCTTCTCCAGGATAGACCAATTGGTCTTCTTGATGGTCCATGTATGTTCAAGATGCTTCTCCAGCACCATTACTCAAAGGCATTGATTCTTCTTCTGCCATCCCTAGTAATTGTCCATCTCTCTGATGCATAGCAAGTGATAGCAAAGACCATGGACTGTATCAGGCACACCTTAGACTCTAGACTGACATTATTGCTTTTCAGTACTCTGGGAAGGTAATATAATAGATCTAAATTTTTACTCGCAGTCCCCCGTTGGCTCCCTTTTGGTGCCCCATACCTTCCTGATAGTCTATTGGGGTGGATGGTAGTGGCTTGCCAGGCAATGGCCAATCACCATACCCAGCCTACAGTTGCCCCACACCATTCCATCAGCTAGTCTCCCACTGTGACCTGTTGCCCCCACCAGTCTGATCTTTTCCACCACAGAGAAATCTCTAGGGCTTGGTCTCTCTGCCAGTTACCACCAAACAAGAACGGGCAGCTTTCAGTAAGAGTGGCCAATAACACAGAACTCCTCACAAGGGTACAAGCAACTGGAACTTGGAAGAAAAGTGGAGCCATGTGGCCCTCGGGGACTCATGTGTTTGGAAGGGGACCTTAGAAGGGAAGAAGGGTATTTGTCCACCCGCCCCCGAGCCAGGTGCTTCAGAGGAAGGGTCCCCACCTGCCTGTGCCTGTGGCCGAGCTGGAAGGAGTCCAGGTGGAGAGCTAGCCCCAGGCTCCAGGTCAGGCATCCCAGCCCAGGAGGGGTGCACAGGGGCGGGTGAGGTCAGGCTGTTGAATATCTGGCGAGCTGAGGGGTCACTAGAGTCATGGGGAGCCACAGACAGGAATGTCCCCTGGAATCTGCTAGTCCGAGCTGCCCTTGAGTATTCTGCAAACTGTGTCAGGCTTACTAGCCAAACCAGACATATCACCGGAATAAGTTCTACGACGAAGGAACCAGGAGCCCAGAAAGGGAACTTGTCCCAGACGTGGGGAGCCGGGAGGCTGCGAGGAGACCTGTGGCTTGGGGAGGAGCTCACCAAGTAGCCCCTGGAGGAAGCAGGAGTGCTGAGGCCACAGTGAGTATGGGAAATAGGAAGTCTGGGTTCTTGCTTAGTGTTTGTAGGAATGGTGAGAGGTAAGCAAGGACCAGGACACAGGCCAACCTCTGAGGGGAATTGGTGCAGAAAAAAAGGGATTCCCAAATACTTCCTAGAAAGTCTTTCTTGCAGCATTTGGTGACTCAGTTCAGACCAATAAGAATTCCTCAAGTACCTGTCAGGTGCCGTGTATGTAATTCAGTGTGAACCAAGATGCCTGCCCACAGAGAAAGTGTCTAAAACAAGTCCTCCTTAGCTCGAGCGCCCAGGACGTCCCCTAGCTGCCAGGTACAGAGCCACAGGCCAGCTGGCACCCACCAAAGAGCCACCCACAGCTGATGCCCCTTTGACAGGGGCAGGGCAGGAATGAACCAGGAAAGAAAATGACTGTGGATTATTTTGTATCCTTTCACCAAAACACATGTTCAAGTCCTATTCAAGCCCTTGCTTTCCCTTCTCACTCACCGCCCCCCCCACCACCTCATCAGGTACCTATATTGTGGACTTATTTGGAATGTGGCTCTTTGTAGATTGAATTAGTTACCACGAGGCCTTGCTTATATAGGGTGGGCCTAACGCAATCTGGCTCTTGTCCTTGAAAAAAGTGAAGAAACATACGAAGAAGGAAGATGTCCAGGTGGACAGAGGAAGAGGCTGCGGTGAGTCATTTACAAGAAGGAGCACCCCCAGCTGCCAGAAGCTAGAGGAGCCTTTGGAGGTAGCATGTGCCTGCCTGGACCCCGGTGTTGGACTCCTGGCCCCTGCGGTGGTTGTTAGGCGCTGTGGAGTTAAGTATGACTCACAGCGACTCGACAAACAACAGACCTGAACCGGGTCTGTCCAATCTTCTCTGACATACTTGAGGTCATTGCAGCAGTCACTGTGTCAATCCATCTGGTTGAAGATCCCAGTGTGAGACAAGAAAGAAACGTGTGTTGGTACTTGGCTACAGCACAGGTCCAACGCCCACCCAGGGCTTCCACCCCTGAGTCAAGTGGACTCAGGACCAGCAGCGCCGGCCTCGGGTCATGGGATCGTGCCTGGCTGCTGGGGGCGCCATGTGCCCAGCACTGTGTACAGAGCCTGTGCTCTGCACAGGAGGAGGGGGAATTATTACATAGCACCTGACCCACATCAAAGGCTTTTCAGAACAAGGCAGAGACAAACGAGCGCTATGCAAATGTGAAGTGTAATCCGACAAAGGGGGTCCACGCGGGGGTGCCCCGCGGAAGGATGCTGCCCCCAGTCGGGCCCCTCTCTATCCATAAGCCCAGGGAGCTGCGGGAAGGTCCGGGTCCCTGCCCCGCCCTCCGGGCTCTCGCAGAGCCGAGGTGTGCGTGCACTCATGTCCGGGTACGCGCCCCGCAAGCCCGAGCTGCTGACAAGTGCCCCAGGTGTATTTCAGGGGCCGTTAAAGCTCCGTGCTTAATGGCTGGAGCCACAGTGGTCACGGCTGTCACCGGGGATTTCACGGGCTCGTTTACATCTTTAGCTTCCTCTGTCGGAGACGACTTCATCATCCCCAGCCCCCCAGCCCCTTGGCGATGGTGGGGAGAGGAGGTGGGGCCTGAGTGCTAAGCTCCCCTGTTGGGGTTCACAAGCTTTGAGGGGGATGGGACCAGCCCGGGTTCAGACTGAGTTCCTACCTGCTGGGGCCTTGAGCTTGTCATTGCCGCCCCCCCCGCCCCCCCCCCCCGCAAGCCCTCATTTCCTCCTTTATCCACCCCCCTTCCTTAAAACACTCCCTGATGGCAGGGGCTGACCATGGCTGTGATCAGGGTTGGGAGGGAATCAGTGGCCTGTGGTGAGCTGTGACGGGGACTTTGGGGGCCACTCAGCTCAGGGTTCAGGAGTTGAAGGAAGGTTCCAGGAGGAGGTGATGTCCACTTGGAGAACTGAGAGGGAAGATGTCCTGCCCCATGGGGACATGGTGCGTGAGAGAAGGTGTCGGGCTGAAAGAATCAATATGCACAAGCCTCAGACAGAAAGGAGGGGAGCACAAGACACAGAGAAGCATAAGTCAGGACACCAGGGACTTCTCCAGGGAGGAGGGACCCCGCTGCTGGGGGCAGGTGGGAACTTTGATCACCACAGGATTTTAGAAAGATTGTCTTTGCTCAGGAGAGAGGTGGGGGACCTGGAAGCATGGAGCCCCACAAAGAGACCAAGGATCAAAGAAGAGGAGGTGATAGAGTTAAAGAGAAGGCTCAGTAGAAGGAGGGCTAAGGGCTGGAGAGAGGGTGATGCCCCAGGCAGAGGCGGAGTCCCTGCCCACACTGCCCCACCCCCACCTCCACAGCCACCAGGGAGGCAGGCGAGCAGGGAGCCCATCTCCAGGCAGCGGTCCAGGCTGTCTTCACTTCATCAGCACCCCCTCTGCAGCCTGAGGCTGGGGCCTGTCACCAGCAGCCCCAGGAACACATCCCTCGGAGGAGACACACTGCCTGATGGACCTGTCACCACGGTGCCATCCTGCCCAGCCCAACCGGCCCTTCTCCCGGTAATCTGCTTTCACTAGGAGCGTTGTTGTCCTTCAGCCTCGCCCCAGCTCTCAGCTCAGAGCCAGGGAGGGTGGACACATGGGGCAGAGAAGCTGCCTTTCTTCACTGAGCAAATGACCTTGGACCAGAACAGGGAACAGCTTGGCCAGAGTTCATACAGCCTGCGTGTGGGGCTTCTGAGAGGACCACAGCAGTTCTGGGCTCTACAGCTGGGACAAGACTGTGTTCTCATGCCTCTGCCACTTGAATGCTAAGGGATAAATCAGCACTGGGATAATTCTAGATTTGACTGGACTCTTAGGATCTTCCACTAGATGACCCTTGAGTCATTGCTTCGTCTCTAGCTTCTGACTTTACACTATTTTCTTCCTAAGACACTCACCCAGGGAGGTGTCTGATAGAGTGGATATATGTCAGTCAGTCCATGCCTTAATTCAGCTGCTTCCAGGCTGGGTGACCTCACAGATTACCTGCCCCCTCTGACCTCCAGGGAGACTAGACTGGAGATGGGGTGATGTCTGCAGTATAATGTGGAGCGGAATGAAAGGAAACCACAAAGTGTCCAGCTCACAGGGGTCACCTTATAAATGACAACCCCTCCAGCTGCCTATTCTCCCCTTTTGGACCCTCCCTTCTGTTTCTCTCTCCCCAAAGCTCACATATGACTGGACCCCAACCTGGCCCCACCCCACATCTTAACTTCTCCAGGAGGAGATGATCTAAGGTAGGGGCCAGTTCACAGACTGGGACCAGAAGACTGGGTTCTGGTCCCAGATCTGCAGACTGGGTGATTTTGGGGTGTCACTTCTCCCTCCCAAACACTTCCTCACCACCAAACCACTCAGTTCTCCCTCCTTCAGTCTGTAATTGTACAAGTTCACATTCCATTGCCAGGAAATGGTCTGTCCCAGGTCTACCTGCCTAAGACCTGTACCAGCAGTTTCTCCAGGGGAGGTGGTGTATCCCCACAGCCAGCATCCAGCCCAGGGTCCCCACACTATCAGGGTTCAGACAATTGATTGAGTGGAACTTGAGGGAACATGGGGTCAGCTTCTCCTTGGCCCATGTGACAGCAAGCTGGAGCAGGACTTGCTCTTCTTGTGAAGGTTGAGTGGGAGGCTCCATAGTTGCCATTGAGAGACCTGGCTACACAATGACCAAATGCCTAATGCTGTGGTAGGTGCGGTGGTGGTGGCGGTGGCAATGGCTTTGGTGGTGGTGGTGGTGATGGCTGGGGTGGTGGTGGTGGCCGTGGTGGTGGTGGTGTCTGGGAGGGTGGTGATGGCTGTGGTAGTGGTGGCTGTGGTAGTGGTGGCTGTGGTAGTGGTGGCTGTGGTGGTGGTGGTGGTGGCTGGGGGGTGGTAGTGGTTGTGCTTTCTGCGGAGGTGGTGGCTGTAGTAGTGATGATGATGGTGGCTGTGGTAGTGGCTGGGGTGGTGGTGGTGGTGGCTGGAGTGGTGGTGGTGGTTGTGGTGGTGGTGGTGGTGGTGGTTGTGCTTTCTGCGAAGGTAGTGGCTGTAGTAGTGATGATGATGGTGGCTGTGGTGGTGGTGGTGGCTTGGGCGTGGTGGTGGCTGGGGTGGTGGTGGTTCTGCTTTCTGTGGAGGTGGTGGCTGTAGTAGTGATGATGATAGTGGCTGTGGTGGCTGTGATGATGTTGACAGTGGTGATGTCTGCAGTAATGGTGGTATCTGTGGTGATGGTGGCTGTGACAGTGGTAGCAGCTCTGGTGGTGCTGGCTGGGAGGTAGCAGCAGTGGCCAGGGGAGTGATGGAAGTGCGTGTCATGAGGCAATCCTCTGACTTTCTGCAACCAGACCTTCTGAGGCAGTGGAGGAGCCTTCCTCACCTCAGCAACTTGAATGAAAACAGACCCAAATCTTTAGAGCTGCTTAGCATTCCAACACATTCGGTATCGGATATTACCAAGTCACTCTCCAGGAGCTGTTCTCCCTGCTCTGGGTGGGTGCCATCACCACCCATCCATTCACCCACTCACTCCCACCCACGCAGCCCACACCACCCTCCAGCACATCATTGTCACCCCGTTTCTCACACAGGCGCACAAGTTCTCGAGTGTTCTCTGCTTTCTCTTATATGCGCAGAACTAGACTTCCTCTCTCACCCACCCCCACCCCGATCTCTCTTTTTTACACACGCACATATATAACTGAACCTTTCTTTTACATGTACACACACATATATAACTGAATCTCTTACTCTCTCTCTCTCACACACACACACCCCTAAGTTATTTATCTCACGCAAACAACTGAGTCTTTCACTCTCTCACACACATACCTGGATGTCTTTCTTATACACAGATACCCACAACGAACCCCTTTCTTACACACACATAACTGAATGTCTCTCTCACACACAGCTGATTCCGCTCTCACTCCTGCCCTCTCTCTCTTCCCCTCCCTCCTTCCCTCCCTGTCTCTCTCTTTGTCTGTCTGTCTCTCTCACACACCTGCAAACACAGAGCGCTGTCAGAATGCGATGTGGGCTCATCTCTCCCACCGACATGGCAGAATGAAGATAAGGTTCTTTTTTAATATCGCGGATATTAAGGCTCTCCTTTCTGATAATGAGCCTGATCCCTCCGGCTCCCTGAGGGGAGCTCGGGGCTGGGCGGGAGACCAAGGCTGTGACTCACAGAAGACTGCTCTGTTCCCAAGAACGTCCCTTCACTCTTTATCGCCTTCCAGGGCAAGTGACTTTGTCCCCATTTTACAGAGGGGCCACTGAGGCGAGGGGGGGGGGGGCGTTCCTGTGTGTGAAGCTGCCTTTCAAAGCTACTCATCACATAAGAAACGTCAGGCTTGTGAACCAAAGGTCTAACTCTAACCTCATCATAATTTAGAGGTTTTCCCCAGCTGCTGCCTCTGAATCCCACCATCACGACTCCCCTCATGGAAGGCACTGAGGAGCCAAGTAAAGCCTTGGAATTCCCTGAAGCTACCCACGTATCGGCCTCTCTTGAGGTCCTGAGCCCTTTATCTTCTCTGAAGAAGTACAGGCTCAGGGTAGGGTCAGCAAACCCACCTTCAAACCAGAAATTAACACCTCAGAGCCCTGTGCTTTCTGCTCTCACTTTCAACAATGACAGATCAGCCCCCAGTCCTGGGCTTTTCCACTTAACAGGACACTGCTCCACATCCCTCTCCCCACCCATCTCAACACTAAAGTGCTTGGGCCCGGGAACCAGACAGATCTGAGTTCAAATGTCACTTAATAGCTTTGGCTTCTTGGACAAGTCATGTCACCTCCTCCCCCCTGCCTGATTCTCCTCATTTATAAAACAGAGATAATAATAGAACTTACCTTGAAGGGTTATTATTAAGATTAAGAAGAATCGTGGATAGCTGCCATATCATTCTGTTGAGAACAATTAGAAGATTGAGAGCCTTAGAGGCCCTCCCAGGCCCGAGAGGGGCGAGGTTTGCTTAAAGTCACTCTGAAGATTCTTAGCAAAGAGAAGCTACTGTCATCCTGGGACTGAATGAGGCCTCAAAAGGGGGTCAGGGCCAAAGTCATACACACACACACACACACACAGAGAATGAGAGAGAGAGAGGCTGCTACCTGCCAGATGTTGAAGCCCATCTCTCTCTCTCTCTCTCTCTCTCACACACACACACACGCACACACACATGCACACACACTCACACACTCACACGACCAGGCTGGTTCTGAGACTGTTCACCTAGTCCAGAGATCAGGAGTGGCTTTCTCCGGAAAGGGCCTCCTGTTTAAAGTGCTGGAGGTGCAGAGGAGGTGGGCTGCACAGCTTTGCCAGCAGAGGCAGCTAAACCAGCAAAGGTTGTGGAGGGAGGGGACCTGGTGCATTAGAGAAAGTGCAGGACTGGGCTGGGTCCAGACCCCCTGGCAGGCGCTTGTGGGCATGGCAGGACGAGGTCTTCATCCAGGCTTGGAGTGTTTTGTCAGGAGCAGGGAAGACTGAGGGCAGGGGCTGACTGTTATCTTTCTGGCAACAAGACGCTGAGTCCTGGGGACCCAGCGAATGTGCATGGAGACCAATGTCCGCACTGAGGAGTGATGCGGACTCCCAGAAGGCTGGTGGCTCTCAGTGTGGGGAGGATGAAGAGTGGATGGGCTCAAGATGTAAAGCCATAGGACCTGGAATGGGCTGGATACATGGGGAGCAGAGAAGGAGGTACAGAGACAAAGGACGGGCCCTTCACTGGATGACTGGGTGGAAGGTGGTGCTAGAAAAGGCACAGACATGGGCAAAGCATCAGCATGTGTCCCCCTGGGACATGTAGGGACAGGGGAATCTGGGGAGAGGAGATGGAAACTGAGTCAGGGACTGAAAGATGAAGAAACAGAGCGGTGTAGACAGTTCTTTCAAGACATGTGATGGCAAAGGGGAGAGAGCAGGAGAGGTCGGAGGCAGGGGAGTGAGGGGTCCAGGGCTAGGTTAGCTTGGGTTTCCTCAAGACAGAACAGATTTGAATTTGAAGGATGGAACAGCTCAGTTCTCCGAGCCATCCCAATGCAGCCATCTTTCCACCCCGTTCTGTCAGCCATTCCAAACATCGGAAGTGATTGATTATGTGTAAACAGGGGGAAGCAATTAGTCCTGTGCATGCCCAGCCATTAATAAGCCTCTTATGTATTTAAACCAACACCTCACTTACCCTCCAACCTCAAATTTCCTGAGAACAGATAGGAACAAGCAGAAGAACCCCCTGAGAAGCCCCAGACACCCACGCTAAACTCCCTCGGCACTCACTGCCTCTTACTTTACGTCTGATTCTAATAGCCAGCCGTTTAATCTAGCCTACAATAGATTAGATACAGCAATTTAGGAGGAAGTTAGGAACTGCCAGAGATAGGAGCAGTGAGTGAATCAGAGAAGAGGCAGCTGACGCTCGAGTCAGAGAATGAAGAGATGGAGCCACGTAGTGCAGAGGAAGTGGAGCTCCCACCCAAAGCCTGCACCTCTCTGCCAGTTCAAATCCACCAGCCACTCGAGGGGAGAGAGGTGGGAATTCCCTCCCTGGTGATTTCCAGACTTGGAAACCCATTTGAGGGTCAGCTAAGAGTTGATTGCGACTTGGCAGCAATGAGTTTATTAAAAGCGAGCCCATGGGGGTCCTTCCGTGCAAGAGCAAATAAGGACTGTCCCACAAGTAGTGGCTCGGGATAGCTCATCTCCAGTTCATTTTCTCCTGTCAAGATTTGATGACTTTGTTCCTGGTGATGACTCGGAGCCACTGAGGGAAGGGCTAAATTACATTCAGTATTTCCTACTTGGAAAAAAAAAATAAAAAGACCTTTTTCCCCCAAAATATTTTAAATTGTAAATTTTACTTTAAGTTCTTGTGCCTGCAGTTTCTGAGATATTCCCTTCTGTGGAAGGGGATTTTATAATTGCCTATTTAATTATCTGCTTCCCGGTTAGACGGGAGCTCTGTGAGAACAAGGACGTGTCTATGAGGTCCGCCGGCCTATTCCCAGCACCTGGCACAGCGTCGCAGGAGGGACGCAATGCAGATTTGTTGAAATAGTGAATTGATTAATAAATTACCATTATGTGCCTGGCAATACTCAATCAACCAATATGTTATTAAGACTGACTTTGTTTCTTTCATCTTCCTTATTGAATGGGACAATTAAAAAAAATGTGAAGTGCATGATGTGTGGCTCACATTATATTTTTGTTTGTGACACAATGGTTCAATGCTCAACTGCTAAATCAAAAGTTGACAGTTCAAATCCACCCAGTGGCTCTATATGAGAAAGAACCGGTGATTACAACTGAGATCACTCTGGGGGCAGTTCTGCTCTGTCCCTGGAGGACCCTCTCAGTTGGAATCAACTCACTCCTGCTATGTTTCTAGAGGTGAAATTCAAGGTTTAAATACAACCTTCATGGTCAAGGGGAAGCTGTCTAATATAGCAACTATTTGATTTGTTTCTAGAGAGCCTGCGAGCATTTCCAGGCAAACTTTACCTCATATTCTTGGAACCCAGCAATAGCCCAGAGGAGTGCCACTGTCCAGAACCCTTGTGTCTTTTGCAACTAAGAAATAAAAAATCCAAAACCTAACAACTCATTGACATCAAGTCAGAACTGACTCAGAGCTGCCCCCTCCAGTGGGTTTTCAGAGGCTATAAATTCACAGGAGGTGATTGTTCATCTTTTTTCCATGGAGGAATGGATGGATTTGAACAGCCTGCCTTTGGGTTGACAATGCTATTCCTTACCACTAAGCCACCAGAGTACCCTAAAATAGGTTGACATTGTCCAGATGGGAAAACCTAAGCTGAAAGCAAAGAAGTAATGGGGTGGGGGGGGGCAAGGCACAAGAAACACCTTCTGACTTGAAATCCAGGCTCTTCCTAAGACCTCCAATGATTTGTCCTCTAGCCTGAGAGCATCAGCAATGTTTCTTAAAGTGCTGCTTCTAGTCCGTTGTGGTCTAAGGAATCACAGTGGAATAATAATTAAGCAAGTATCTAGTAACTTAGAGAGTGATAGTTCCCATCAGCTGCTCTGTGGTGGAAGAAAGACCTGCCAATCGGCTCCTACAAAGATCACAGCCCTTTGGGGCAGCTGTACTGTGTCACATGGGTTGCTATGAGCTGAAAATCCTAAATAGCACCTAGCAATAATCATCATGCACTGAAAAGGGGGGGGGGAAAGTGTTTTTAGAATTGTATGTGAAGTAACAGTCAGTGGGTTCTAAGGAATAACGTCTCCTAACAATTTGTTGTTAGGTGTCTTCAAGTCAGTAGGATGGAGCCTTTCCAGATCCTGTGCTGCCTTTACAATCCCTGCTATACTTACACCATTCATTGTAGCCACTGTGTCACCATCTCATTGAGAGTCTTCTTTTGTCAAATGTAAGGAGTGAGGGGTGTGACTTAAGGGCAGAGACAGGGAAGAGGATGTGGAGTGGGGCTTTCTTTGTGGGACGTTGGATACTGTTCCCAGGGAGTGCAGCAATTGGAGGTAACAAGATGTCCAGGACACGGGACAAGGTGCCTCAGATGAGTGGTGATGTAACTATTCACCACTACCTCCAGCCATAAATTCATAGTCCCCATCTCATCTGCCAAGATACCTCCAGCTGTCCTTGTAAGGGTACTGCCTGGTTTATCTCAGAGGGAGGTTCAAATGCTCTAGTGAGCAAAGGGAAAGAGTCAGTACTCTTTAGATTCATCCATTGCAAAGTTAAGGTCAAGTTCGCTCCTTAACCCCAAAATAAGCCTCCAACAATGTTTGCCTTTGCAAACCTAGCCAGCAGGGCTAGGTCTCTGTACTGTCTGCTCATTTACACTCAGTTATTCAGCAAATGTTCATGAGTACCTACTATGTGTGAGAAGCATGAAGTTGAAGAACATTGGCTGGTCTGTGTCTTCAAGTGGGTCAGGGTCCAGCGCTGGGGTGTGAGGGAGACCAAAGGATCATTAATCAACATGACTCCCACTCAGATAGATCCCTCCAGGCTGCCTCACAGAGCATCCGTCTGTTCAGTCACACTCCAACACCATGCACCTCCATCCCCTGTCTTTAAAGTCAGATTGTTGCTGATTGCCTTCGAGTTGAGCACAACTCATAGGAACCCTATGAACAAAATGCCTGAAGCCCCTCTACAACTATCAACATTTACCAAAGTTCATAGAGTTTCCGATGCATGTTATTTAGGGAGTGGATGCCACTCCTGCTTCGTACTGTGAATGGTAATAATGAATGGGATCCCATCCAGGAGACCCCACTCAGGAGATGAAGGAAGGCACCATCTCCCCAGGCTTCCAGTTTTCCTGGAGGTAGGTTGAATGGCTTCTTCCTCCTCACTGGCAGATTGTCCAGTTGCCACTTTGAAACAGAACAGGTCTAGGGAAAGCAGGGCAAGGGAGAGGTCCTGGGGAGCAGGCACACCTGGGAGTTTCTTGGGATCAAGGAGACAATGAGAAGCAAGCTGTGTATAATCGTCATGGAGCCCACCTATGCCACATATTTATTTTCCACCCCCTGCTATCCCATCGACTGATTCATAGTGATGTGCCACTGGGTTTCCTGGGCTGTAGATTATCTATCTTTACTGGAGGTGGTTGCCCATTATAGATAGATACATCTCACATACGATGGGCATGTTGCTAGGAGGGGCTAGTCCTTGGAGAACAACATGATGCTGGGAAGGGTGGAGGATCGATGAAGGAGAGGAAGACCCAGCTGAACTGACACAATGACTGCTGCAATGAGTTCTAGTGTGTTGGGAAGTGTGAGGCTGGCACAGGATAGAGCAGGCTTCAGATATTTAGTTCTTTGTTTTTCAGATCTTTAGTTTTTAGGGCCTTTATGAATAATACTTGACTCAATGCACCTAACAACAACAAATATATATATATATATATAATAGATAGATAGATATAATATTAGATATAGAGAGCTCTGTTGACCTAGTGGTAAAAAGCTGTGCTACAATCCCAAAGACATGCAGTTCAAATCTACCAGCTCCTCCATGAGAGAATGGACAATCTCCTCCCATTTACTTAACTGCCTCTGAAAAGCCACTGGAGAGTCAGCTATGGGTCTGTTCTGACTCACTCAATGGTACACAACAACAACAACTATATATATGTGCATGTGTGTGTATATATATATACACATGCACACACATATATACATACATATTTGTACACACACACACACATATAGGCACATATCCATTTCCTAAACAACATGCCTCCTGAAACTCTCTGAACTTTGATAAATGATGATAGTTCTAGAAAGGCTTCAGGCCTTTTGTTCATAGGGTCGCTATGAGTCGTTCTCTACTCAAAGGCAATCAACAATAACAACATACACAAACACACACACATATAGACAGAGAGTGAGAGGAGAGAACACAGATGGTGTAGTGATTACCTGCTGTGCTACAAATCAAAAAGTCAGTGGTTTAAATCCACCAGTTGGTCCTCAGGAGAACGATGGGTAGTCTCCTCCAGTAAAGATTCACAACTTCCAGCCTAGGGATCTCAGTGGAGACTCGTATGAATATACGTTTACACAAAGACATGTACCTATGGAACTCTGGTGGCTTTCTAGTAAGGGGGTTTGCTGTCACGTAGTTTGAATCCACCAGTAACTCTGCAGGAAAAAGATGGACAATATCTTCCCATGCAATTTACCTCCGAAAACCTGCTAGATGGTCAGCCATTTGCACTTCCAACTCAGTGGCACATAGCAACAACTATGTATATAATAAATTAATTGTATTTGTTGTTGAGAGTATATCCAGCAAAACATATACCAATGCAACGGTTTCTACATGCACCATGTAGTAATATTGATTGCACTCTTTGAATTGTGTGGCCATTTCCACCCTCTTTTTCTAAGTTGTTACTCCATCCATTATTATCATAAATTCACTGCTCACCCAGGCTTTTATCTAACCCTTCACATTGCTTTGTCAATTTGATCTTATGTAGATGATTCTTAAAAGAGTACAATGATCAAAGAAGACTTTTTTCCCTAGTTAAGCTAAACTACTGCTTGGTTTCAAGAAGACTTTAGGGGGTATTTGTGAATTGAGGTTTAAAGTGTTGTTTTGAGAGGGCCATCAAATTGAATATGACCCATAACAACCCTATGCACAACAGCTCTGAACGCTGTCCTATCCTGTGCCATCCTCACACTTCCTAACATATGACAGCCCATTGCAGAAGCCACTGTGTCAACCCACCTGGTCAAGAGTCTTCCTCTCCTTCACTAACACTCTGCCTTTCCAAACATGATATCCATCTCCAATTAATTCCTTTTCTAGCAACATGCCCAAAATATGTGAGGAGAAGCTTTATCATCTTTGGCTTCAAGGAGCCAAAGATGCACTCTGGCTGCACTTTCTCTAAGATATATTTGTTCTTTTTGCAGTCCATGGGATATTCAGTATTCTTCTCTAACACCACGGCTTAAAGTCATCCATTCTTTTATCATCCTTATTCATTGTCCAGCTCTCAGAAGCATAGCAAGTGACTGGACTGGGTCAGACGCATCTTAATCCTTAAACTGACATCATTGCTCCTGAATAATTTGTAGAGGTCCCTGATTGCTGACTTTCCCAGTGCAATACATGTCCTTATTTCCTGATGCTAGTACCAAAGGTGTTCAGTGTGGATCCAAGTAAGATGAAGTTATTGACAGTTTCAATCTTTTCTCCATTTCTATCAGGGCAATAATTTCAGGAATTCCTTTGAACGTTATAGCTCTAAGAAGTCCAGAGTCAGTGAGAATTTAAAATTCTGATCTATAGTTTCCGTCTATCAATCAGGCTTCTTCTATGAGATATTTTATCAAAATGATTGGTACTGATAGCAAGGAACTATTCAGATATTCTAGTCTCCTGGCAAAGCAGGCAGTTGTTCACGAAGGCGTCCATTCCATATCTTCCTCTTACTCCTGATTCCTCTTCTTTCTTGTTCCAGGCAAGTAAAGACCAGCTGTGTCTAGGATGGCTGCTGGAAACTAAGCACTCTTATCAGACTACATTTGTGAAACGAATTTCATACTTTGCTAAAGAGGATTCAAATTATGGACACAGATCCTGAAGAGAATTGACCCTGAGATATGATGAAGCCTTCAGATTTTCTTTCCAGATTCTCCTGTTTGCTTACCTGCAGAAAAGCTAAAATCAAGATTTGGTTGGCTTGACCTTGATCTGGGCATGCAGAACGTCAGCTCTGAGCAAAGCTTCCTTCACTAATAAATGTTCTGGGGAGCCCTAGCAAAGGAGGGGTGCATGAGTAGTGATGAATGCAATTTGCATGATACCTGCCCCTTCTTGCCCTGCTCCCCCAGTGCCCCAGGAGGCAGGAGCCAGTGTGGATTCATCTGAGGAGTCTGGCGTCCTGAAGTCTACAGCTATTGAACCCACAAGTTTGCCCACATGGAGCCATTAAAACATTTGAATTGGCCTCCAACTTTAAAAATAAGATGATATCACATAAAAACCTAAAGGTGTACAACTTCTCTTGAAAACCCAGAAAATCAGACCATAACCAGGAACTCAATATTGACCTGAACTGGGCATCTTCTTCTAGCAGTTTTCATAGACTGGTATCTGCCTTATCACATGGGCATAGACATTTGCCAACCTGGAGGGAGTCCAGTCTTGCTCCCCACTTCCCCACCAGCTTCATGACATCACTGAGCAACCTCTAGTTAGCATCCACTTGATTGCTGAGGGCTCGGTATATTTTTAAGACAATTGGTCTGTAACATCAGAATCAACTAATCATGTAGTGAATTCTGGCGCATGGAGGATCCATGTGCATCCAAGTAAAACCAAATTCCATAGAGCTTTCCTCTTCTTATTATTTTTCAAGAGTTTATTTTTGTTGTTAATGAGAATATATACAACACACAAATTCAATAATTTCTACATACACCATTCAATGACACTGGTTACATGTTTCAAATTATACAGCCATGCTTATTCCCCTTTCTCCCCCCTCCCTCACATGAAAGATTTCCCCCCCTATAAGTAGCTATTTTTTTAAAGTAAGATTTTCTTTAAAAAAAAATTGCAAATTTTATCATGATTACAATGAAGGTGCAAGTTAATTTTTTTATTCAACTATTCACACATATCTTTTGTTCTACGCCATTGCTATCAACATCTACAATATAATCCCTCTCCTTTGCTGAGTTGTTCCCCATTTATTTCACAGCATTTGCAATGACCAACTTAGTTCTTTTCCTTGTAAGTAGAACACCAGGCCTTTCCTCCAAGGCATCTTTGGGTGAATTCAAGCTTCCAATCTTTTGGTTACCACCTGAACACCTTAACTATATGCACCAGCTGAGGATTTCTGAGCTTTTAGAAAGAAGCTCCCGAATGAAGGTGCCATAGCCCTTTCTGTAACAAAGAAAGACAAGGAGGAGAGAGACAGGCTTTAGGATCATATAGCTCTGTGTCCAGGCCCCTCTCTAGGATTTAACCAGCTATGCATCACATGCACAGAAAATAATGGTACTTTTGAACATCAGTCTCCTTCATTGTCCCTCTCTTGCAGGGTTGCATGAGGCTTAAACTAGAATAAGTTTATATAGAGCCCCTTAAGCAGCGTCTATAGATGGTCTGGGCCATTCCATACAACCTCCAGTATATCATCCCCCATGACCCGGGAACTGGCAAGATTGTGGAGGGAGGCGAGCAACGATTGATGTCGGGGAGAAGGTACACCACTTAAAGTCCAACTGGCACGTCCCTTTGTTTCTCTGATTGCATGGAGAGGGCTTTAGGGTAGCAGCCAGACCCCAGAAGGGAGCGCCTCAGCTGTGCCCACATTTCTCCTGGGAATGGAAATGGAGGTGGAGAGTGGGGAAAGCAGGGAATGACAAGCAGCATCGTTGATGGGCAGCTGGATTCGGTGGTCACTTGTATGCCTGGCATGCTGGGTGCTGTACCTGGGTCTTTTTGTTTGAGTCTTACAACCATCCCAGGTCATTATGACAGCGCAGAGAGGTAAAGAACTTGTCCAAGGCTATAAAACCAGGATTAAAGGCTTTGGCTCCCCATCCATTGCACTCTAAGGCCTTCCTAAACCGGGAGCGGTCTCTCCAAGCCTAGTCCAAGGGTAGGTGAGGCGAGGGAGTGTATGTTTCTACCTAAAAGTGCGTTTGAGTTTGTCTCCACTCTGGCCGTGAGCTAGTGTGTGTATCTGAGTGTGTCACCGCGTGAGGCACTGCGTGTGGGCACGTGTGTCTGCAGGTCCTGTGTGTGAGAACGTGCGCACGGATCTCCCCTCTGCGGGTGTGTCCACGGGGAATCCCCTCGTGGTCCGTGTGACCTGATGTCGTGGGGCAGTCTGGACGGTGGCAATGAATTCACGTGTGGGGCGCCGGGCGTGCACTGGCTCCGAGGTGCGAGCGCTGGGAGTGTGAGCGTGCGCACGTGCGGCAGCGGTGTCCGCGGGCTCGGTGTCGCGGGCCGTGCGTCCACGGGTCGGTGGGGTGGCCACGGTGCGGGTCTGCCCCCCCCCCGCCTCGGTGCTG
>NW_006399778.1:8674358-8715676 GCF_000299155.1 Elephantulus edwardii | reverse complement strand
GGGGGTGGCCGAGGGTCGGGGGCGCGGTGCGCGCTGCCTGCGGTTTAACTTCCTTCGCCTCCACCCTCAGCGCCAAAGGGGCTGGGACCCCTCGGTCTGGGGCTGCAGGCAGAGCATCGTGGAAGAGACCCAGGGTCAAGGGACAGAGCGAAGGAGATGGGATGAACACAGCGACCCAAGGGCTTGAGAATAAGGGGCAGAGGCATCGGGGACGGGGGCGGGGGGGGTGCTGTTGTACGGAGGGATAAGAGAGAGGAATAAGAGAGGGCAGGACTAAGAAGCGCGGAGCTGGGGACAGAGAACTGAGGATCGGACACTGTGGAACGAGAAGACAGGACCGGAGGACAGAAGACCAGACAAGAGGTATGGAGGACTGGGCGAGCAGGGGCCAGGGATGGGGACAGAAGAGAGTTGTAAGCATTGGTTGACAGAGGGACACACAGAAGGGGATTTGGTCCAGAGATCTGTAGGGAAAAGGGAGGTATTGAGAGGTGAAGACAGAACAGAGACAGGGACTGGAGAGCAGGGGACAGGACAGAGGTGGGGGTTGGTGGCACAGGGATCAAGGATAGGAACTGAGAGTCTTAGTTAGGAGTGGGGAAGGGACCAGAGGCTGGAGAAGAAGGGACATCAGCAGAGGGAGTTACAGCCAGAGGAGAGGCAGCTGTGGATGGGCAGGGGAGCAGCCTGGGTGGAAGGCCAGTGCAGAAAGCGCCATGGGGAGACTAAAAGGGGCAGGAACCTGGAGAACAGGGGCCTGCCCAGGACAAGACTAGAGCAGTCCGGTTACTCACGGGCATGGGTCAGGGATGGCAATGGGAATGGGCAGTCAGGGTCAAAGGATCTGGAAGAAGACTTCTAGTGGGGGATGGGGTGCTGGCAGAAAGCACACATCAGGTTCTCCCAAAACAGGGGCCTACACACACACACACACACACACACACACACACACACTCACACTCACACACACTCACACACATCCTCTTAAACATTCCAAGGCCAGCACTGGAGGTTGCCTTGCGTTGGGTCTAGAGCTAGGCTCTCACCCTTCCTAATCCTAACCTTGATGGATGATGAGTGAATGATCCTCTAGACTGAAGAGCTCCATAGCCAGTGCTTCTCTTCCATGAACCAGCCAAAATGCACATACACAGATCCACCCCTCACACACAGGCAGCTCAGAGAGAGCCGTAGACATGGAAGCATTCATTGAATTTGCAAATATGAACCGGGCTTGGGGATACTTCCATGTGTGGGCGCCCCCTCACACACGTACTCATATACACACCCAGCACGTACAGCACCACAGAAATATAGCCAACATACATGTGCTCACATACCATATACACTGTGTGTCTGTATAGACAGACCCATGGAAATGTGTGTATCTATGGATGGGAGACCTCCCATCACATGTATGCTCAGGCAAACGTGTGTGCGTAGAATCAGCCCACACCGACATGGATGCACTCAGTCTCCAGAGCTGGTGGGGCCGCAGCAGCGTGTAGGGACCATTGCAGGGCGGCTCAGGCAGAGTTGGCACAAGCTCCTGGGGTGACTCTCGGGTTGGGACATCAGGAGAGGTGAAGAACAGAGCCTCTCTGCCCAGTACACTCTGAGGAGGGTGACTAGGGGACTGACTAGGTGAGTAGAGAAAGTGGTAACCCTGGAGAGGCTCCATCAGGGCCCAAGAGTCAGGTGGTGCATCCCCAGACACGTCTCAATTCTCCTGCAAAGAGGGACCTGTAGCCCTCCAGACCTAAAGGCTGGTAAGCCCCTGAGTCTCTTGGGGTGGATCTTTGACATCCATTGGCCTGAGAGAGAGGACTGTTCAGGAGAAGGGCAACAACTGAGGAGGAGGCATGGCCCAGAGGAAGGCAGCAGGAGATATCTTTGTCCAGGAAGATGGAGACATTGTCCAGGGACTGGGGCCCATGCCCTCATCAGCACATCTGGGTAGTGTTGACTGTGCAAATGAGGCGGCTGTGGGGTGGAGACCCGGAGCACGGATTCCAAGTGGGACAGCCGAGAGTCCCTTCCAGCCTGGTCCCCGGGCTGGTGCCAAGCCAGGACAGCCAGGGTGACTGTTGGAGCTCAGAGAGGACAGCCGCCTTCTCAGCTGAGGTCCTGCAGAAGTGACGGTGCCCCAGTCTGGCCAAGTGCACTTATGCTTGGTCCCTCCCAGTGGCCCTGCAGAGCAGTCACAGACTGCCCAGACACTTCCCAAGCCCCACCAGAGCTCTTGTTGTTGGATGTGGATTATCCCCGCACTTTAGGGTGATCACTGAGCATCCACATCCCTGCTGACATCCCTGACCACCCCGAATTCTCCAGTCTCACCATCAAGAGCTGCGTCCTCAGGGATATAAATCAATTTAAGTATTAGTCTTAGTGAAATGGAATGGGGGAAGGTGATGATGCTAGAGAAAAATAAGAAAGAATGGCATAATGCCTTCCACAGTGGAACAGGGACGGCTTAGGCATTATCTGTGCTTCTCAGAGCAGGAGAGGAATCTGTCTGGTCCCCCAGAACAGCCTGGGCAGATAGGCCCCTGGGCGGACAACAACATATATCTTACCAATAAGGAAACTGAGGCACAAAGAGGTATGTGATTGATTAGTTTTGTTTAAGGGGGCGAAGAGGCCATGGGGTCTCACCACTCATTCTGTAAGTAAGGAGGCTAGACCACAGAAGGGAATTGACTTCATAAACGTCACATGTTCACCAGTGCCAGAGGCAGGACAGAGCCCAACCCTCGTGGCCATAAGGGTCTGAATTTCCCAGTGGGTTCAGGTCTGAGGTGGGTGGGCCTGATGAGCCATTTCTTTCCAGCCCTTATCAAAACCCTTGAGACTTGGGGTTCCCTAGAGAGAAACAGTCCGATTCCCTCCCACAGAAGGAGACACAAAGTGAGAAGATAGAGATGGGGACAGAGAGAGGAGAGGGGAGGGAGGCACTGAGAAGGGTCTGGAAGGAATCAGAACAAGCAGCCCTGGAATCCTACAGCCCTTCTGAATCCAATAGAATCGACTTTTGACTTATCTTTGGTTTATCTGAGCCCCCTGGCCAGCCGATCAGGAATCATTGTGAATGGTGAATGTGGAGGGCTTCCGGGGGAGGAAGCTGGGTCTGTGGGGCGGCTGCCCCTGGAGTCAGGTGCTCGAGGGGGAGAATTGTGAGTGGTGGATTTTCATTCAGGCTGCCCCTCAGCAGGGGCGGGTCTCAGCAGGAGATGGGGGCCCTCCAGCCCAGAGCCCCATGGCCATGCAGGTGGGGTGGAGTAGGGGAAGCTATGGGTCCCCTGTCTCCATCCGCTCCCCAAACTAGGTCCTGCTGGTCTGGGGGAGACTGCAGTGCGGCCCCCTCCCCTCCCCCTAGCCAGCAGGAGGAGAGAGCTGCCTGACCCAGTTTTCCCTACATTGCCTGAGAGGGAGGGAGGAGGCGGGAATGCTGTTCCTCTCTGCCTGCACCCCTGGCGTGGGGCCGTGGTGAAGAGGGGGACATCCTTCTGCTGACATTTGTTCCCTCCCTTGATCCTACCTGGCCCCTGACCCCCCAGGGAGAAATGGAGAGGCACCCTCCCTGGTCTGCCAGCCCCCTCTCCAGTGGCCTCCGGGGTCCCTGACAGTGGGGGGGGGAGGGTGAGAGGAGGAAGAAATCAGCAAATAAGAGCATCCTCACTCCAACATTTCCTGAGGACACTCTTCTCCATCTCAGAGGGGCAGCTCAGAGCTATGCATATCTCAGGCAGAAGGAAAGTTCCCGGAGGGCTTGACTTTAACCCTCTGTGACCTGCTCAAGCTGGCTGGTGGGGCAGCTGGAGGGCCTGGCTGGAGAGGAGGTACCTCTGGAGCAGAAGGCCCTCTCAGATCACCAGATAGACCCAAAGGAAGCTCCTACCCAGGGAGGTAAAGAGGCTTACCCAAGCATGCACAGCAGCTGGGGATAGCTGAGGTCGGAGTTCTGGTTTCTTATAAACTTTGTGCACTTTTGCACACCATTGCCGAATGAGTGGTTCTAAGGGGAAAGGCAGAGGGGTGGGACTTAGAGAAGAGGGACGAGCATCTGCCAGGATGAGCCTTGGAGTCCATGTTGTGATGGCTTAACCCCCAAACAAGTTGTCACTGAGTCAACTTGGACTCACTGTGACCCCGTGTGTGTCGGAGTAAATCTGTGTTCCATAGAGTTTTCAATGCCTGATTGTTCAGAAGGAGACCACCAGGACTTTCTGCCAACACTTCAGTAGGCAGACTCAAACTGCTAACCTTTTGGTATATCAGTTGACCCAATTAACCATTCATTTGCACCACCCAGGCACCACTCCAAACCTCACCTTATAGGTTACAGATTATTACCCCCATTTACAGATGGGAACATTAAGGCTCATGAGGTGAAATACTTGCTCACAGTCACTTGCTAATAAGTAGTTGTGTTGACTTATAAGTCAGGAGTGTCTGACCCCACAGGTCGTTTATTTTCTCTGTCATGTTCAGAGGTGAGGGGCTGATTTAGGAGTCTGGATTGCTGCCCAGTGCATGTTTATGGATTAGATATGCCTTTCAGGTCATATCATTAGATATGCCTTCCTGCACCCCTCTGCCCCATCACCCGTGGCCACTCACAGGTTCTGCTTCTTGGACTCAGACTTCCTGGGACGATGGTCTTATCTGTGCCAACTCTGTGGGCCACACCATGGGGGTACAGACACCTTCTTGACATGCTCTGAGGCTCAGCTCTTTCCATCTGTAAAATAGAGACCTTAATAGCCACCTCCTCAGGTTGTTGTGAGGGTCACAGATGAAGCATTTAAAACTCCCACTGCAGAGCCGAGCAAACAGAAAAATGGAAGAAGAGAAAAACAAACCCCAAACTCTGAAGCTCATACTCACACTGTCAAGTCAAAACTTGATGCATATATAGCTGACCCTCCATCAGGGTCTCCATTAGGCTGTAAATCGAATGGGGGGAGATGGCCCATTTTTCTCCTGAGGAGCTGCTGGGAGATTTGAACCACCAGAGAGATGCCACGAGATGCCATGTCCGTGTTAGCAGCCCAGCTCTCTATGGAGTGTGCTGCCAGAACTCCCTGCTGCATGCAGTAGGTGCTCCCTAAAGGCAGTGCTTGCCCCTCCAATTGCACCACACCACATTGCACAGAGGCCTTATTGTGTGTTGAATATTGACTTGGGGGCATTGGTGGTTATAAAGCGCAGGGATGGAAAGAGCCCTAAGGGTTCAGGGGGGATATGACCCTATAGTGCAGACACTATTGAATGCCACCTCCACATATTAATGGAGGCAAAGGTCGGATTGTCCCTAGAGCAAGTCAGAGAGGCAGGCACTGTTATCACACCCATTGCACAGAGAAGGGCACTGGATCTCGGAGGTGAAGGATCGTGCTCAGGGCCACACAACAAAGGACTGTGGCCCACAACTGCTGAACTCTGGATCCCATCTCTTGACCACCCTTGGCATCACCTGCCTGCCTGAGGCAGGCTTTCTTTCCTGGGAATTTAGAGCTTGCTTCCAGCCAAGGTGTAGGAAAACTTCAGGGAAAAAGAAAGTGAAAACTGGGCCGTGAAGGAGAGAAGTGTGACAGGGCACCGAGGCACCCTGCACTGGGGGCTGAGAGCGGGTCAGAATGGCTGGCGCATGTGCTTGAGAGGAGCAGGGAAGGGGCCACGACGTCTGACTGGATTTTGTTTCCTGATTTGCAGTGAACTTGCTGGATACATCCACCATCTACGGGGACTGGGGCTGGCTAACGTATCCAGCTCATGGGGTAAGTGATGGGGAATGGGAGTTGCATTCCCTGGGGCTCCAGCAGCACTTCTATCTATGAGCAGATAGAATCTTGCACCTTAGACTCTGAGGCTGGTGAAGTGGGGTGCCACAGACTCACAGTGTGCCAAGGCTGAGTCCAGGCAGCCTGGGCTGTGGAAATGTGGAGCCCCGGCCTGGCCTTGCCCCCTTTAGGACCGGTCCATCTCACCAGGAGCTGCCTGGATCACTGGAGCCTCCGTTTGTTCCTCTCTTGTCTATCAACTGCCAGGGAGGCACTACCAGCCCCTTTTGTGGCCAAGCTCTCAGGTCCATTGTGTCTCCCATGGTCTGAGTTAGTCAGTCAAGTCACTGTGATCACAGGATGTGCCCCTTCCTATCCTCTGGACACTGTAACCCCTAGAGGTCCAGAGACAAAGTCATTTGTCCCATCATCTTCCTTCTCTCATGCAGACCCTATGGATGTGAGGCAGTAAAACGTCATCAGGAGCCCACAAGCCTGGTGGGGTTCTGGCCATGCCATCAGAGACTGAATGGATTCCCATCCTCTCTGAGAGCCTCAGTTTCCTTGTCTGCATTACGATGGCCTCATTGGTTTGCTGTCAGGGGGTTCTGAGATGAAACACAGTCTGGGCACAGTGCTTGGCACCTGGCGAGTCTGTAAGGAATGTAAGCTCTTGTTATTATCATCAGTATTGGGTAAGGTCCCCAGGTGGTACTAACAGTTCACAAACATGAACCTACCCAGGGTACCTTGGGTCATGGACCTGATAATCTGTCTCTGTTAAGATGACAGCCCAGAAAACTCAGTGCAGAAGTTCTAAACTGTAACACTTGGGGTCCTCATGATTTGGAACCAGCTATTGTTATTGTGTGTCCTCCAGTTGGAACTGACTCAGAGCTAATCCTTTAGTGGGTTTTTTTGGTGTGTGTGTGTGTGTGTGTGTGTGTGTGTGTGTGTGTGTGTGTACTGTCAAATCGGATCTGACTGGTACAGGAGGAAACTGCCCCTCCTTCTCCAGCAGAGTATCTGGTGGATTTGAACCACGTACCTCTGGGATTGCAGTACAGCTTCTTGCCACTAGGCCACCAGAGCTCCCTTTCCAGTGGGTTTTCAGATGCAGTAAATCACATAGGAGATGATTGTTCATCTTTCTCTCACAGAGCAGCTGGGGGATTTGAACCATGTGTCTTGGGATTGGCAGCACAAATTCTTACCACTAGGCTACCAGATCTAGACAACAATAATAATAACATTGATTATGACTATGGTTTCACGTAAATGTGCTCAGAATTACACACATGCACACACACACACTCATGTGCTGTCTTTCTCTCTCACACACACATACACACACTGAGGCACTCTCATACACACTGTAGATATCGTACTCACATGACTTCATCCAGGAAGACATTCCGCCTCCATGGAGCTGGACACAGGAGAATAATAATCATGGTAATAATGACAGTAAGTGAGAGTTAAAGTTCACGAAGGGCACATTACTTTGAGGTGGACTTTTTGTCTGGGCTGTTCAAGTCTAGAAGTCCTCTCTGGGGGTCTCGTCACCAAGAGCGTGAGCTGAGACCCTGTCACAGGGGAGCTTGAAAAGGCAGGTCTTGTGGTCTCTGACTCTCCCTAAGATCTAGGAGAGAGCCCCCCTCCTCATGGGCCAGCACTGTGATCTGAGGACAGATGGCCATTAGAAGACCAGTCTCGTATGGCTGTGGGGTGAGCACGGGTGTGAGAGGACTGTGGCAGACTGAACTGGCTCTCCCTCTGGCAGGGAGCTGACTCATGTTGTAGGTTCACTTCTTGAGAGCCTGATCCCACACGATCTCAGTGATTTGCCTGACTGGAGGTTGGGGGCTTTTCTTCCTGAAACCCAGCAAGAAACAGGCCTGCCCCAGGTTGGCACAGATGTCTCCCCTCCTCTTCTGCCCAGAGTTTAGAACTTGATCTTTAGGGTATGAAGACATCATAGGGTATTAAGCAAGCAGGTGAGAAACACCACCAGATTTTTTTTTTTTTACAACCTTACTGGTACTCTAAATTTCTGTGTTTACACAGCTCTGCAAAGCATGGCTCAGAGTTATCTCTTATCATCTGGGAATTAGAACAAAGAATAGCAGCTTATATTCACATGGCTCTTAACAATTCACAGGCATTATCACATTTAATCCTCACACCCAACCCTACAGGATGGGAGAATCCACCCCATTTCACAGATAGAGATGCCGAGGTTCAGGCAGTGAGAAATAGTTTTCCCTCCATCAGACAGGTTCCAAACGATGACAAGCTGGGACTTGGCTCATCTGTCTGGACCCGGAGCTTGTGGTGAGGCCCTCCTCTGATCCCACGTGATCCCCCCTGCTCTGTGAGGGACAAGGGTCAACCTGCATAATCTGCTAAGCCGAGACACCTCTTATCTTTATTGGGGATTCATGGAGTGTTAAACAGATGGAGAACACCACCACATGTGTGTTCTGGATAAACCTTAACTCTTACTCTGGTGGTAATCTAAGAGATTAGAGTTGCTCAGAGAGGGGAGGCAGCCCCCAAACTCTAGGCCTTGAACCTGCACCTGGTTAGCAGGTGAAGCATGCAGATGCCTCTACTTTGGGACATGGTAATCTTTTGTTTAATAAACTTCCCAGGTGATTTTTCTGCCCAGCTAGGTGGGGTACCCTTGGAAATGATCCTCTAGGTCCTGGTGCCCCTCAGATTCTGGGATCTGCTATACAGCCTGGGTTCAAGGATCATTCAGAACTGCATCTTATTGATGGCACAGCCTAAAGGGCAAGGACATTGCGTCCAGATGACAGTGCTCTGCTTCCTATAATCAGTATGACCTGGGCAAGTAATCTATGTGGCCTTGACCTTCTTGCTTATGTCTTGAGATGAAGTGGGTGCTCTGTGTGTTGTCACTAATGGGATGAAACATGCAAAGGGCCTGGCATTTCCCTGATATTAAGTGGGAAGCTCTGAGAGGGGGCGGGAAGCCTGGCCCAGGACCCATACTCTTAGGTGTGCCCCCACCTCGGTTCCCAGCTACAGGTACCACTCCCCTGCCCCCCGCCTCCCAGCCCTGGGATGTGCTCTGCCTCATCTGGTGAGTTAGTAGTTATTAGCGCTGCTTTGGGTGGTACAAAGATTTAACACGCTCAGTTGCTCATTGAAAGGCTGGAGGTTCAAGTTCACCCAGATACATCTTAGAAGAAAGCTTGGCACCTACTTCTGCAAATGGAGTCCCTGGGAGTCAGAATCTATCCGATGGTAGCTGATTGGTCAGCACTACCTAAGATGAAAAGGAACGTTCATTTCCATTGTCCTCCCAGACCTTGTTCTCCTCTACCCTTTGGGTAGATGGGAAAGCAGGCTTTCACCACTCCATTTTACAGATGAGAAAGCCAAGGCTCAGAATGGAGGTATGATTTACAGCTGCGTTCTGTTCCAGAGAGAGGACAGAGTTGCAGAGTGAAGAGGAAGTTGGAGCAGGTGTGTGCTGGGATCTGTTTCCTGGGTCAGAGAGGCAGCTGGGGTGGCAGCGGAAGCCAGCACCGGTAGAGATGCCCTAGGTGGAGACCAGGGCTGACTGCAGCCTCCAGACATATACGCCACCGTCTCTGTCCGCAGCAGCTCGTAGGCTGGCAGGGGTGGGCCTGGGCACCAGTACTCGTTGTGTGGCTGGAGCCAACTCAGATGAGGTGATTAATTTATCTGGGGCCCTGGCAGGAAACAGACAGGGAGCAGCTGGCCAGCTCTTTGGTGCTCCATTAATTGTGACAATGACTTTAACCCCAGATGTGACGCAGCACTGCCCAGAAGCCCTGGCTGCAGAGAAGGGAACAGAGCAAGGGTCTTTGGGTGGGAAAGCATCACCCCACAACCCTTTTGGAAGCAAGACTTCTTCCCCACGGCATGGGAGGCCTGCACAGTTGGGCTGAGGAGATACTGGCAGCTCAGCTGTTCCTACACCATTTTTTGAGTGTGTCCCCATCCCAAGCTAAGCTAGGCACTTTGCAGGCTTTTTTTTCCATTCTCTCAGACCTCACTTAGAGGGGCCTTTCTGAGGCCCCTGTTGGCGCTGAGGGTGCAGGCCAACCAGCAGGCTGAGGGGCCCAGGGTGGGGGGGGGGTGGATGGAGAGTTTGTATTGGGCAGGAAGAGACTTGAGAGGCCCATGATCTTTGCTCTAGTGCTAGTGGGGTAAGCTGCCGAAAGTGATCTTCAGTATCTCATTTTTAAAGCAAAGTAGGAGCTGTAGTGCAAGCGTGTAAATACACAATAGAGGAAACTGATCCAGGTACTGCTGTTCTGGTGGGAGCCAGGGAAAGACCCCTTCCCGCAGGAGCTCTCAGGAGTTCACCTCCCCATAGGATGTGGCACGTGGGTGGCGCCTGGTGTCTGGTGGCAATGACAATGCGCCACCTCCCGCAGGGTGGAGCCGTTCTTGTCTTTCCCAATGCGCCCCTAGCCTGTGCTTGGCATGTGGCAGGGGCACCTGGCAACAATGAGGGGCCCTGACCCTACCCGCTGGCTCTGTTCTCTCTGCCCACAGTGGGACTCCATCAATGAGGTGGACGAGTCCTTCCGGCCCATCCACACCTACCAGGTGTGCAACGTCATGAGCCCCAACCAGAACAACTGGCTGCGCACCAGCTGGGTGCCCCGGGATGGCGCGCGGCGCGTCTATGCTGAGATCAAGTTCACCCTGCGGGACTGCAACAGCATGCCCGGCGTGCTGGGCACGTGCAAGGAGACTTTCAACCTGTACTACCTGGAGTCGGACCGCGACCTGGGCGCCAGCACGCAGGAAAGCCAGTTCCTCAAAATCGACACAATCGCGGCGGACGAGAGCTTCACGGGCGCCGACCTGGGCGTGCGGCGCCTCAAGCTCAACACCGAGGTGCGCGGCGTGGGACCTCTCAGCAAGCGCGGCTTCTACCTCGCCTTCCAGGACATCGGCGCCTGCCTGGCCATCCTGTCCCTTCGCATCTACTACAAGAAGTGCCCGGCCATGGTGCGCAACCTGGCGGCCTTCTCGGAGGCAGTGACGGGGGCCGACTCCTCCTCGCTGGTGGAAGTGCGGGGCCAGTGCGTGCGCCACTCGGAGGAGCGGGACACGCCCAAAATGTACTGCAGCGCTGAGGGCGAGTGGCTGGTGCCCATTGGCAAATGCGTGTGCAGCGCCGGCTACGAGGAGCGGCGGGACGCCTGCGTGGGTGAGCGGAGGGCTCCGCCTTGTGGGCCTGAGGGGGGGGCGTGGGGGTGTAGGGGCTTCATAGCCAACAGGTATCAGGTGATGCAAGCAGCCCCTGGAAGATGAACGAGCTCACTAAAACCCCAGAACACTGATGTTAGTGTCAGGCAGTCAGGAAACTAGTCAGGTCGGGCTAGAGCGCCTGTAGCATTGAATCCACTACGGGATATACGCTTGTATTGTTATTCGGTTCTGTCAAGTACAACTCATAGCGACCCAGTGAACAGCAGATCTGAACCCTGACCTATTCTGGGCCGTCCTCATCATCTCTGACACACTTGAGCCCATTGCTGCAGTCACTGTGTTAATCCATCTAGTTAAGAGTCTTCCTTTCTTTCCTTGACCCTCCACCTTTCAAGCATGATGTTCCTTTGCAAGGAGTAGCCTTTCCTAGCAATATGCTCAAAGTATGCCCGATGAAGCTTTACCATGCTTGCCATTAAGGAGCACTCTGGCTGCACCTTCTCTAAGATGTGTCTGTTTGTTCTTTGGGCAGTCCATGGGCTAGTCAGTGCTCTTCGCCAACATCAAAGCTCAAAAGTATCAGTTTCTCGTCTGTCATCCTTATTCATTATCCAATGTGTATTAATGACCAAAAATTTATAACTCATTGCTGTGGAGTTGGAACGAACTGATCCTCCAGCGGGATTTTAGAATGCTATAGATATATAGGGTCGCTATGAGTCGGAAACGACTCGATGGCACATAACAACAACAACATAGATCTCATGGGAGGAGATTGCTCATCTTTCTCACAAGGAGCCACTGGGATTCGAACTGCCAGAGGCACCACTTTTGGGTGAGCAGCGCACCTCCCTCCCAGCTAGGCCACCAGAGCTGCTTTAGTGAACAGTACTGCTAGCTAAGTTGTTCCAAGCATTGTTCTGTTACCTTTTCATTTATTAATGCATTTAATCCCTATGACATAGGAACTCCTACTTCCTTGACTGTATAGATGGGAAGCTGAGGCACAGAGAGGTGAAGAGGTGAAGCAGTTGCCTGAGATCGCACAGCTAGGAAACAGCAGAGCTATGATTTGAACACAGAAGTCTGCCTCTATGCTCTTAACCACTCAGCTTTTAGACTGTAAGATGGAGGAAGGGGGTCAAGGTCAAGGGTGAGTGAGTGCAGTATGGGGGAGCTTGTGGAGGTTTGTAGGAAGAGACACCCAGAGAGCACAGTCCAGATTGTATGATATGTCAGTGGCCATGGAGCTGGCTTCAGGGGGAAGTCACCCAGGGATCTGTGGAGAATGTCAGTGTCCTTGTGAAGGAGGACAGCAAAGAGGCCTGAGCCGTGACATAGCCTGGCACCTGTAGCTGGAGTCTCTAGGCCAGAGCTTGAATCAGAGCCTGTGCATGACTGAGTACAGACTATAGGCTGTGTACACGTATGTGAACATGCAGATATGTTTATATATGTGTGTGCATGTTTACATATGTGTGTAAACAGTGCAGCCAGGCATGCTGAGAGGATGGGCAGCCCTAGGAGAGCACATGTGGACAGACAGCTGGTGTCCCTGCTGTCACTGGGGTCAGCCTGGCTTCCCTGCCCCTGCGGAGTATCCCCAGAGACAGGACACATGGCAGCTCGGCTCCTCAGAGCACAGTGAAGCTAGCTGCCAGAGCCATTGGTTTCCCAGGCACAGGGGAGGAGGGTGTTCCCACACAAGGGTTGGAAGCCCGTGGCCCATCCCCAGACATCCTCAGGGAAAACTGGGACCAGGCCCTGACAGCCACTAAGAATATTCTCCTAGATGTTCACTGCTAGCACACGGGCCCGGTGGCTACAGTTCAGGGGAACCTTGTGCCCCCTCAGCAGTATCCCTCTGTCCATGACAGGCAGGAATAGCCCTTCAGGAGCTGACAAGACAGCAGAAGGGAGGCTGGCACTTACAGGTGACACATGTGGGTGTGGTCCTGTATGAAGTATTGATTCATGCTTGACTGCTAACCCAAAAGTCGGCCGTTTGAATCTGTCCGGCACAGTGGAAGAAAGATTTGGTGATATACTTCCATAAGATTACAGCCAAACTAGACCGTATGGAGCAGTTCTGTTCGGCCACACGTGGAGTTGCCATGAAGTAAAAGTGACATCAGTTGGTTATACAAGGTAATTGTCTGACCCAAAAGGTCCCTGATCCTAGACCTTCTGTCAAACCGCCAGGCCTTTCCCAGACCCACATTGGGGCTCTGGCTTCCTTAAGAAATGTTTCTTCACTCCTCTAAGCACTACAAGTTTCCCTCTTTCCTGAACACTAAATATTAAGCCATCTTGCATGACCCTTTTGTTTCTGGGTGTGGTCCACCCTCTAGGACCTCATTTGCTAGGCTCCCCTGTGCTTCTCCTGGTGGAAACTTCTGTGCTTCACAGCTTTCCACTGGGAAATAATGAAAATAAGTCATTTGAACATCCCATTTTACAGGTACAGAAAGTGAGGCTTGCGAGGTGGTAGTGTTGCTTCGGCGTGAGAGGTGGGACTGGGGCCTGAAGTCTGAGCCATATCTAAGCATATAACCTATGCCTGGTCTTCCCCTGACTGGTTTCCTTTCCTCTGGCTCCCAGCATCCCCTCATCATGATGGGGATAATAGAGTACAATTTTTCAAGCCTCAGCCATGTGCCAGGCACTCTGGTAAACACTCCTTATGCGTTCTGTGAAGTGCTTATTCCATTGAGTGTCTGCTGCATCTCAGGCACAGGGGACTTCCTGTCTTCACGGGACTCACGCTGAGGGGCTGATTTTTTCCTCTTTACAACAGCCCTCTGTTGTATTGCAGTATCTAGTCCTGCTGTATAAAATACCACAAACCAGATGGTTTATGAGAGCCAAGATGTTACTGTCTCAGAGTTCTAGAGATGAGATGTCCAAATCAAGGTGTTGACCATACTGATTTTTTTCTGAGGTCTCTGGGAAAGAAGTGATTCCTTCCGTCTCTCTTAGCTTCTTGTGATGCCTGCAATCCTTGATGTCTTTGCTATATATCAGCCTCAGCAGCCGCCTTCTATGTGTCTGTTCTCCTCTGAACTACCACATAGATGGAATTCGGACCCTCCTACTTTCTCTCCTGGGACCTCATGTTAACTGATAAACAACTTTATCATCCAATTTCCAAACAAAGCTCATGTTCACAGATACTGGTGGCTTTATGGCAAGGAATTGCACTACCAACACAAAGATGCGCAGTTCAAATCCCCCAGTTGCTCTGAGGGAGAAAGATGGGCAGTCTCCTTCTGTAAGATTTATTGCCTCTGAAAACCTGCTGGAGGGTCAGCTATGGGCCGGTTCTGACTCGATGGTACCCAACAGCAACAACAAGGGTTAGAACATTTTGACTGAAATTTTTTAGAACAAATCTTTTTTGGAGCCCTATTTTCATCACTAACCCTAAGTGTTGTATCTCCATTGTCCATTCTATCCCCATTTTACAGATGAGAAAAACTGAGGCCCCTTAACTACTTCGTCGTAGAGTAGGGCTCCAACCACAGGCTGGCTGACTCCAGAGCCCTGAACTGCTTTCTCTGTCCCTAAAAGCTTCTTCTGAGTTTAGTTTGCTTTCTCCCAGGATGAACTACATTCAAGTAGTTTATAACTATACAGCTTAAACTGTCTCAAATGGACTGGCTGACCAGTGCAGAATCACTCAAGGCCAGCCCCAATCCCCCACCCTACGTGTAGTCAGCCGGCACACACGAGTCAGTGATTTGCACAGATACACTTGTGTGTTGGAAGGAGACTCATCCTCACGAATGCAGGCTGGGACTTTGCTGAGAGCTCTGAGGCGCTGCCCCAGCCTCCTTGTTTGATAGAGGTGGAGCACAGAGAGCGAGTGAGAGAGATTCACAGTATATCCAGGCGGGACGCGTAACAGGACCTCCTGAGGCTGCGAGAGCCCGTGGACACTACTATTTCCTGGTATTATTGGTCCATTAATAAAAAGTAATAAATACCAAATCAGGGTTAGGAAATTGCAGCATATTTTGGATTTACCATTTAAATCACAATTCAACATAATTATGCCAGTTGTCAGATAATTACAGGTTTTATGAAAAATACTAATTCCTCATGCACCACAGGCAGTGAGCTCTGGGGATAGAGTGCCAGCGCTAAGTCACTCCCATGAGAGATTCTTCTCAGCCCTGGTGGCAGGCCTCTGGTACCTTAGGCATAACCTCATTTGGAAGGGGTTTCCTTCATGCACCGCACCCTGGCCAAGCGTCCCCCTCAGAAGCCCTGTCCTGGTCCACTTGGTGGGCTTACCCCTCTGTAGTGGGGAAATAGGGAGAATGGAGGTTAGGTAGGAACTGGGGATGGAGGAACGGGACCTTTCCTGGATCCTCAAGGGACCCATCAACAGCTATGCTACCTGGTGCTCTGGGAATTTTGCCCCCCAACGACCTCACCTCTAGAGATAAGAGAAGAGGTCTGGAGCTTGAGGCTGTGGGCAGGGGCCATCCTCATAGCCCCCGGCTCCCGTCTCATGAGTCCTGACCTCGAGGCTTCTATCAGAAGGTGGCCAGGTGGCATTGACTATATACATAGAGAAATGAGACTCAGGAGAAGTGGCTGACCCGGGTCACATGGCTTCTGAGTTCTTGTTATGGCTGGCCTCGAGACTCATGAAAGTTTGTCAGAACCAGACCGAACCAGTCCGGCTTGGTGTTGGTGGTGATGGTGGTCGTAGCGGTAGTTACCATCAAGTGGATTCTGACTCATGTCGACCACCCCGTGTGCAGAGTAGCACCCCTCAGCAGGATTCTCTTTTCCTAAGCAGATCACTTGGACTATCTTCCAAGGTTCCCCTGGATGGGTTCAAACTGCCAATCGTTGCATCACCAGTTTAATTACAGGAAAATGCAGGCCCAGAAAGGTGGAGGGACTCACCCAAGAGCACACTGCTAGGAATGGCTCATCAGATCTGAAATCTCCCACCTCCCCCACTGCACAGTCCAGCCGAGACCCCCACTCCTCACCCGTGTGTGCTGCACAGCCCCAGCCCCACTCCTGAAACAGAAAGGACCTCTTAAAGCCACGAGTCTGAAGTCCCAGTTGCTGTCCTCCCTGTCACCTGGACGCAGAATATAAATCACCCTCCGTGGCCCTAATCATCTTTCTATAAATATCGGAGTCTCATCGCAGAGGGGGAGCATGAACGACGAGCTCTTTTGCCTTCCTGACTGTGTTTAAAATCTGATTTAGAATTAATTTCCTTTGGTCGTCCACCAGCGACACCTTATTTGTCAAATCTCAAGCTCTTTGCTGGGAAGAGGAGAGAGGTGGCCGGGGCCACAGGCAGCTGCCGGCCTGACAGGCGGCCCGGGCAAGGTGCCCTGGGAAGGGCAGGAGCCCCTCCTGGCTCCGAGCCCGACAGCCGAGCGCTCGCAGCCTCCGGAAGCGCCCCAGGTCGGCAGGCAGGGCCCAGCCCCAGCCCAGAGCTGTTCCATCTGTCTCCGCCATTCATTCCCCGCCCAGCCTCCAGGTCTCTGGGCTCCCCGAGGCCTGGTGATTAGTATTCTTATTAAAGATTATTTTATTTTCATTGTGGGGATTAATCTGGCCTTGACACATTATAGCCATATGGGTATTAGCTGAGCATGTGAGAATGCCGACTGGTGAGAGGCAGAATGGCGTGGCCATTGCTGAGCTCCCGGCTCCCTGGCCTCGCTCCGTGTCCTGGCTCAGTGGCAGCACCTGTGGGGAGGCACTCAAACCCTCGTCGTCTCTGCTTCCTCTTCTGCCAAATGAATGTGTGAACACTGACGACACGGAACTGTAATACTATTAAATACCAGGCCCTGCCCTGGTGTGGATTTCCATGTATTAACTCCTAGACTCCAGGCTGGTCCAGTTGGTTAGCAAGCTCAGCTGAGATTCAAGTCCAGTCAGTATTGCCTCAGAAGAAAGGCCTGACAATCTACTTCTGAAAAAAAGCGGCTCTTGAAAATCCTCTGGAGCACCGTCCTACTCGACACACTTAGGGTGCCAGGCATCGAAGCTGATTCCATGGTGACTAGGTAAGCCTCACAGCAGCCCTGGGAGTACTGATATGGTCCCCATTTTACACGTGAGGAAACAGACCTAGTGACCTGACCAATGTCACATCTCATTAAAATACCCATTGCCATATAGTTGGAACTATTTCCTAGCTGACCCTCCAGCAGGTTTTCAGAGGCTATAAATTGCATGAAAGGAGATTGTCCATATTTCTTTCTCCTTTTACGGCCGCTGGTAGATTTGAACAGCCAGAGAGGTGCCATGTGTGTTTTAGCAGCCCAGTCCCCTACAGACTTGGTCACCAGAGCTCACTCGTCATTTAGCAGTAGGTTGTATGAAGAGGAACTCGGGCATCATCTTCTGAAGTTTCTGCCTTAACTAGTGAGAAAGAGCTGCACGGCCTTTGTGCACAGTCAGGAATTTACAAAACCAGGCAGTTGTGCTGTCCTTTCGGCTGTGCGTCCCACGAGCCACCGTTGCTCCTTCTCTCAACATCTCCGTTACTGGTCTGGAAGCAGCTTGAGAACTGGGCCAGCTCTTCTTTATCTTGGGTCGCGTACATCTGGCCACAGGAAGAGCTCAATAAATGTTGCTTGAAGGACGATATATGATGCATGGTCCCCGAGATGCTAATCGTCATGGCTCCGGTAATTACAGTGAGGATTACTGTCACTCAATTCAACAACAGGTTCAACAAATATTTGCTGACAATGTGCAAAGCCTTCTCCCAGTGACACCTCCTGTGCTAGCATCTTGGGCTCAGAAGTAGCTTGTGACAGTCTCAGCGCCAAGGAACAATGAGCATCCTGGGGGGCTTCTGGGAGGGGGAGGCAGGCCACAGCCTATCAGCAGGGTTCCCAGGGCTCCGAGCCCAGCCATCCGACAGGCCTGAGCTCCCTTAGAGTTTTCTGGCTTGAGAAGAGATGCGTCAAAACTGGGGCACATGCTCCCAACTCTTCAACTTCTAGCCTCCTACCAGCTCCTTCTGGGGCTTCTGAGTCTATGCGGTGATTTAGAAGCATCATCATCTCTCCTGATTTCAGACTCTCAGGTTCATAGGATCTTACAAAATTAGCTTGGTTTTGACTACTATGAGCAAAGAAGATAACTAACAATGGCCCAAGAAAATTGGCTCTGAAGTGACCTGATGTCTTTTCAAATAGAACATCTTTTGAGTTCTGTGTTTCTCAGATTGGAATTTGGTGGCGAGAATTCCAACAAGTTTCCTGGTGGTCTCTGTCCATGCAGAATTCGATTCCATAGTGGGGCCTGTGAACTGCCTAGCTGGGTTGCACTTGGGCTGTCTGAATCCATGGGTTCACTTTCTGCCTGGAGCAGATGATGGCGGGATGTACTAATTGAAAGGCCCAGAAACTGACAGAGCTTATGTGCTTAGGTTGGTCTTGTCCCAGACACTGGGAATTTAAGACAGATAAAAGCAGCTCTGTCCTTGTGAGAGGATTGGTGGCTCGGTGGTACAGTTCTAACTCTTCATAAAAGGAATCTGATCTCAATTTCCAGTGAAAGCACCTCGTGTTCAGCCACTACCTGTCTGTCAGTGGATGCTTCATGCGAAATCTATACTTGGATCAGGAGGCAGTCCGCAGAACAGAGCAAAGAAACACTACATGGTTCAAAATAAGGAAGGGAGTGTGTTGGGGATGCAATCTTTTCAATCTGTATGCAGAACAGATCATTTGAAAGGCTAGACTTTATGAGGAGGCATGTGGCATCAAGATTGGAGGAAGACTCATCAACAACATGCGTTATGCAGATGATACAACCTTGCTTGCTGAAACTGGGAAGGACCTGAAGCGCTTGCTGCAGAAGGTCAAGGACTATAGTCTTCATTATGGATTGAAGCTCAACATCAGGAAAACAAAAATTCTCATCACTGGGCCAATTGGCAGCACCATGGTAATAGAGACGAGATTGAGGTTGTTAACAATTACAGCTTGTTCGACTCCACAGTCAACAATCTTGGCACCAGCTGTCAGGAGATCAAAAGATGAACTGCACTGGGGGGAATATGCTCAGAGACCTCTCCAAAGTGCTAAAGAGCAATAATGTCCCTCTAGAGACTAAGGTGCACCTGATCCAGGCTCCAGTGTTTGCAATTACTTGGCATCATCATAGAGCTGGACTAAAGATGAGAGAAGAATTTATGATTTTGAATTGTGGTGCTGGAGAAAAGTATTGAACATTCCGTGGACCCCCATGAGAACAAACAGGGTGAAACCAAGTCTCTCCTTGGAGACTAGGATTTTGAAGCTATGTCTCATATACTTTGAGCATGTGGCCAGAAGGGACCGGTCCTTGGAAAGGGACATCATGCTTGAAAGTTGGAGGGATAGCACAGGAGTTGATGACCCTGGATAGATTGACACAGTAACTGGGGTAATGGGGGTTAGTGTGTTGGAGTCAGTGAAGCTAGTTCAGGACAAGGCAGAGTTCAGAGCTCTTATAGGGCTGCTGTGAGTCACAGTTGACTCTATGGCACATAACAACAATAAAGTGATCCTGAATAGATTTCAGTCCAGCTTCTAGACTAAGACTAGGAAAAAAGGCCTGGTAATTCAATTCGAAAATCAGCCGTGAAAACTCAATGGATCATAGTGGTTCGATCCAGCTGGGCATGGGGTTGATATGAATCAGAGGCCAAATGAAAGCAGTGAACGATAGCCCTTTATTCATAGAGATCTGCCCACAAGGATCTCCTGGTCTATGGAGAGAGTTGAACACACAGATAAGTAAGTACAACTAGCGTGTTACTAGGGAGCTCTGGTGACCTAGTGGGTAAGGAGTTGTGCTGCCAACTCAAAGGGAGGTGGTTTGAGACCCTGCTCTGCAGGATGAATATGAATACTCTCTTCCTTCATGATTTATAGTCTCTGAAAACCTGCTGGAGGGTCAGCTATGGGTCAGTATCAACTCCACAGCAGCAAGTTTCTACGTTGAGAGTGTTTGTAGGGAGCCCTGGTGGCAAAGACTGAAGCAAGTTTCGCTCCTTACCCAGAGGCTGCACATCTCTAGAAGTTCAAATCTACCAGTAGCTCCAAGGGACAAAGATGGGTAATCTCTCCCTTTGCAATTTACAACTTCAGAAACTCTACGAAAGGTCAGCTATGACTTTGTGCCTCCTGAGGATGTTACAAGTGGTGGGACAGAACAAGTCTGTGTGTATGGGGTGGTCCACTTCTGTTTGCATTAGTATGTATGTACATGCTCATGTGATGCCCATAAAGACTTCACAGAAAAGAAAGCTTAAATGATTCTTGAAGGGAAAGTTTAGCATTTAGAAACAGCATTCCAGGAAGAAGGCTCAGCATGTGCAAAGGCCCAGAGTCAGGAAATAGTTGCTGGGTGTGGAGAATGGCTTCCCTGGAAGATGAGGTGGGAGTGTGTCAGGGACAGAGGCTGTGGGTTGGTTGGTTTTGGTCGTTCAGGGAGGATCTTGAATGTCAGGACTCAGGCCATGAGTTATTCATGTGGGGTTTGAAACAGACAGTGTCATTGCCAGGTGAGCTTTGTAGAGAGAGTCCCTCAACCTAGAACATTCCTTCTCCCTGCCTGACAGGCGCCTTATTCTTCAGACCACAGCTCAGATGTCATCTCTGAGAGTGACCTTCCCTGACTGCCCCTTTGGGGAGTCTTCTACCAAGTCCCCTTGACCTTATTCCCCTCCTAGAAATAAGCACAGCTTGTTTACAGGGAGTTTTCCCTTTCAATAACAACATCATGAGAACTGTTGGTTCTTCACAGGTGGACCTCCAGAGCTTAGTACAGTGCCTGACACAGTGAGTGTTCAGTAAATACATACTGGTCTTACTAGTCTCTCTTCCAGTCACATACCACCACTGTCATTTCCTGTTCTACTTTCATATCCTAATCAAGACATACCTCTAGGGGTTTTTGTCCGTCCTCAGATCTCGGGTCTCCTTGCTGTCCAGCAGGAGACACCATCCTCTGAGGTTGGTGTACACTACAGAGGACAGACAAACCTGGATGAGAAGTGATGTGAGAGTTTGGGGTCTCAGCTCTGCCGACTTGCTGTGCAACTATTTGAAAGCCACAATCCCTCTCCGTGCTGCAGTCTCCCATCTGCGAAGATGGGGTAGGATAAGGTGATGCTGAACATCTGTCCTTCTACGGCTTTGAGGGATCTGCCAGGAAGCCCTGAGTCACACATGGTGCTGCCACCAAGCCTGACAGGGTGACCTGGCTCATTGCAGCTTCTTCTCCTCCACAGCCTGCGAGCTGGGTTTCTACAAGTCAGCCCCTGGGGACCAGCTGTGTGCCCGCTGCCCTCCCCACAGCCACTCTGCTGCCCCCGCAGCCCAGGCCTGTCGCTGTGACCTCAGCTACTACCGTGCAGCCCTGGACCCGCCATCCTCAGCCTGCACCCGTGAGTACCAGCCCAAACCTAGTACCACCCCAGCCCCATTCCAGCCTAGAACTACACCCAAGCCCACCCTAGCCTAGTACCACCCCCAGCCTACTACCACCCCCAGCCCATCCCAGCTCTAGTACCATTCCCAGCCCACCCCTGAATAGGAGCTGCTTCTATGTGGGGTTGGTGGGGCAGGCCAGAGGCCAGCCTTGACAGAGGATGGAGTGGACAGTGGTGACTCTGGCCCTTCAGTAGTGGCTGTGACGCTGCAGGCTCCCAGCCGCCTACCATGTGTCATCTGCCCTCCCTGCAGGGAGGTCCTTCCTTCCTTCTTTCTGCCTTCTCTCTGCTCTGGAGGGCAGATGAGGGTTGGACCTGTGCCTTTCCTGGAAATGAGAAGTCCTCATCATCGTCTGGCCCAGCACCGATCCTGACATGGGCGCTGAGTCAGGGAGGAAAGCAGGGACTGCCTTTGAGATGGAGGGGGATCACCACCACCCTTGATGCATGAATCAGAGCGGCAGAATCCCAGGAGCTCCCTTAAGTGCTAGTGTCCTAAGTGTCCACCTTTGAGTGTGTGTGTGGTGCCTGCTTGTAGATTTGCATGCATGTATCTGGACCATGTGTGTCCTTGAATGCCTGCAGCGATTGTGTAGCTGTGTGTGTGTGTGTGTGTGTGTGTGTGTGTGCTCACGCACATGCACTTGTGTGTCTGTCATCAGTCTTTGCGCGGCTGACTATGAATACATGAGTACTTGTGCTCATCTGCATAAAGGATCATTAGGGGTTGTGGATATGTGTATGTGTCTGGGTGTGCTCACCTCTGGGCTCCTGTAAAGCCTCAGTAAACACACCTGTGAGCTCAGAATATGAACCAGGCTGTGTGTGCGCTTGGCCTGCACCGGAAGCGGAAGTGCATGCTCAGAGACGCTGTAGCTGCAGGTGTGCATGCCCCATACCTGGAGGGGCTCAAGGAGACTGGCAGCTGGGCCTGCAGGGCTGCGTGAAGGGCTCTCTGTTCTGCTGATGCGGCTCCTCTGCTGTCTGCTCACATTCACAGCTCAGGACTCGGCAGGGGCTCAGCCAACGGCTTCCACTCACCCCACCCCACTTGAAGCCCTGGCTCTTTGTGATGGGCTGAGGGCTACTTCAAACTGATTTTGCACCCAGATCTACCCAAGCCTCAACCCCTTTTCCTTTTCCACTGCCCCAAGACCACAGCTCCAAGCTCCCTTTAGGTGACAGGTGAAAGCCCAGGTGTATTCATGCATGTGTGTGTTTGTGTGTGTGCACATACACACACAATATGTTCTCCTTCCCTGCACTACCGCTACCCAGACCTCTGTCTTCCCCACTCGTGAGCCAGGAGCTCAGGGCAGTAAATGGAAGGACCTGGGACATGCAGGACAGAGGGATGGCAGAATGCGGAGCAGTTGGGACAGCTCCTGGGGTCATTAGGCAAGGGCAACCCCACTCTAGGCATGGACACACACTGACTCTAGTGTCTTTCCAAATCCACTACCATGTCTTAAAAGGAACTCTGCTGGCCTAGTGGTGAGGAATTGCACTCCCAAAGCAAAGGCACGCAGTTTGAATCCTCTAGCTGCTTCATGGGAGAAAGATAGGCAGTCTCCTCTTGTGCCATTAACGGCCTCTGAAAACCTGCTAAGGGTCAGCTATGGGTCAGTTCCTACTTGACAGTACATCACAACAACGGTGCCTTAAGGTGCTAGGAATCTGGTATTAAAGATAGTAAGATTCTCTTTAGGTAGTAAGATTCTCTTAAGTTTCCAGGATTCTGATTCCAAGATTCTGTGATTCTATTTTCTTTAGATCTAAGATTCTCTGCCTGGGACTTGGCATTCCAAAGCCCAGATGTCCTCACAGCTCTCCATGCCCTCCTGTCTCTAGTTTCCACCTCCAGGACCCCACCCCAGATGCTCGCCCCAGTCACCTGCTCCACCATGTGGCTGCCCCTCTCCAAAGCCTTCGTGCTGCCCAGGCAGACATTCCCATTCCCCGGATGTAGTGAGGTGCTTGCATGGAGCGCACCACGGGTTTCCTTGGGCCCCCATTGCACCCCATGTTACAAGCTCAGTGGCATTTAACATCAAAGCCAGTATAACAGGCCAAAGAGTGGCCTGTGGCCTGTGGCAGGCAGATGGCTGGGCTGCATCACAGCCAGGGTGACTGAGGCCCTCAGAGCTGGGTGACATCTCCTCTGATCTGGATAAAACTTTAGGGACACTCATTTCTCTGGATCCTGGGACTCCTGTAGTCCTACTGGCAGCTTAGGTTCTGTGTTTAGGTTGTGAAGATGCAGTCCCTGTCTGATAGCAGAAGCACAGCCTCTGCCCTCAGAGACAGTCCAGGATGCTGGAGAAGATGTGGCTTTACCCTAGGGAAGCACCAACTGTGATAAGGGAGAGTCCTTCTTTCCCTTAGGGAGCCCTAAGTTTGACAGAGGGAGAAGTTGACCCAGCCCAAATGCACGCCCCTCACCCCAGCTGTCACTTAGACTTGGCATGTGCTCGGCTCCCCAGGACCACCCTCAGCACCGGTGAATCTGATCTCCAGTGTGAATGGCACATCAGTCACCCTAGAGTGGGGTCCCCCAGTGGACCCAGGAGGCCGCAGTGACATCACCTACAATGCTGTGTGCCGCCGCTGCCCTTGGGCTCTGGACCACTGCGAGGCGTGCGGGAGCGGCACCCGTTTTGTGCCCCAGCAGACAAGCCTGGTGCAGGCCAGCCTGCTGGTAGCCAACCTGCTGGCCCACATGAACTACTCCTTCTGGATCGAGGCCGTCAACGGTGTGTCCAACCTGAGCCCTGAGCCTCGCCGGGCCGCTGTCGTCAACATCACCACGAACCAGGCAGGTAGGCGGAGATGCTCCGTCCCCCAGAGCCTGCCTCTCCTGGCCCCACCTTCCTCAGTACATCTCAGAGCCCTGAGAACAGTGGGGTGCTCTGTGTTAAATGGGAGGAATCCAGTGAGCAGAGAGTCAGGCGAGTGTGGGCCCAGGACAGGTTCCAGGGCGTTCCGCTCCATGCCTGCCTCCTCCCCGGTGCCCTGAGAGTAATTGTACCTGCCTCAGCCACTGTGTGAGGCTTCTGTGGGAGAGACAGAAACGCTGAGCCTGTCACCTGGCCCATGGCACATGCTCAATAAATGTCATTAAAAAAATAAAATCACTCAGATTATCATTTTCCAGAACAGCTGCCACCGCTGCCCCTGGGATGGATTTGGTCACACTGGTTTGGACTACAGCCATTTATCTATTTCTAACCAGTTGTTGGGCAGACTATAGCCCCTCGGAACTGATTTCTTTCCAAACTCATTTGACTCCTGCCTGTCAAGTGACAGTCTGATTTGAGAGCCTTTGTCCTTTGCTTGGGCCCCAAATCTCCTCACCTGTCATCCTGCCATTTCACAGAGCAAGAGACTGAGGCTCAAAGAGCTGCCCAGTATCACCTGCACAGGGAGCAGCAGAGATGGGATTCAAACTCAGGTCCCCCTCTCTCCCAAGTGAATGAAACCTCTCTGCTCTGAACTTGGGCCATCCCTGATCGCCGGGCTTCTCATGTGACAAGCATTTGTCAGGCATCCACTAAGAGCCAAGTACTGTGCTTGGGGTTGGCAATACATGTGCTCAGGGCCCAGGCTTGGCATTTGCCCATCTGTCTGCAGGATGTCTGAGGCAGGGTAGGCTGGTTGCATGAGGTCTGTCACAAGAACATCAAGCAGCACCCAGACACCTTCCAGGGTGTCTCATTGATGCAAATATACCAAATCCTCCTTTGAATCCATCTCCCCTTTTCAACAATCAGCCCATTTCGTCACATACAGAAAGTTCTTGAAAAAGCTAGACATTTGCTGTGTCTACTTCCTCTGCTCTGCAGATCTATTTAGGCAACTCCAGTCAGGGGTCTTTCCCTACCCAGCTGCAAAAAGTCAAAGCCCACCTCTGCCACACCTTGTGGGCACTTTTTGGCCTAAATCCTTGATATTGTTGTTTTCTCATGACCTCTGTGACATTCCCCACTAGGCCACCCTCCAGGTCCAACGCTGGTCCACTTTGATCAGATCCATCTCCTCTGAGAAGCTCTGAAGGCTGGAGACCTGCCTTGTCCTAGACCCTCCTCTCCTCTCTACCAAGGGCCATTGTCCCTGGGTAATCTGAGCAGTGCCAGGAATTCAACCTTCATGTTGTCATTTATGTCCCCAGTCCAGGTCTTTCCCCTGAGGCCCAGCTGCCTGATCCTATCCCATGTGATTAGGGTGTTGAGATGAAACTCAAGACCCCCCAAGGCTGTACCTCCCACAGACCTCCTCATCTTAGGTAATGGCACCACCATTGACTGAATTCCTCAAGCTCAAACCCAAGAAGCCATCTCTCTCGCCTGCCACACCCACCCATCAATCTCCTGGGCTCCCTTCCCAGCGTGTCATGAATCTAACCACTTCTCACTCTTCAGTCCCACTGTGATCGTCCACGTCCAAGTCCAATCATGTGTTGCCTGGACAACCACAGTCGTCTCCTCCTAGCCCTGCCCAACAGTGTAGCCCAAAGCTTCATTCTCCACGCCAGGTCCTGAATGATTTTGAAAAACAGGAGTCAGATCATACTAGAACTCTTGAAGAGCACAGAGCCAGCTCAGACGTCTCTCGAGGGCCCATACAGCCTTCCGTGATCTCGCTTCTGCTCACTTGACCCATCCGCTCCTGCTGCCTCATTCTCTTCCAGCTACACTGACCTCCAGCTTCCGTCCTTGAAAACCCTCGCTGTGCTGGGTCTTTGGCCTGGCTCGTCCTTCTGAATGGCACATTCTTCCCAGGCCTGGCTGCTTCTCCTCCAGGTTTCAGATCCACTCCCATCCTCATCTCTGGGAGTTCTCCTCATCACCTCATTGTCTGGCCTGGACCCATCCTTGCCCCTGTGGACAAGCCCAGCATAACCCCATCCGTGTGCCTCTCAGGTACCTGAGCCACCTGTATGCACCTGCTTGTTCCTTTGTTTACTCTCTATCTTCATCACTGGGCCAGTGGCTCCTGTTTTGGTCACTCCTGAGCCCCCAGGTCCCCAGGGCTCATGGTAGCTGCCCTTAAATCCTGGGGGAGAAAGGAAAGGAAGCCCCCAGTCCTAGGAGGGGGCCGTGATGGACAGCAGCTTCTCCCCACTTACCTTTTCTGCCTGCCCCTCATCTATCTCTCCCACCTCTCAGCATCCCTTAGGCCCAGCTCACCCTTTCCTGCCTGCCATCCCCCTAGCCTCTCCTACCCCTTCATACCTGCCCCTCTCCTCCAGCCACCCTCCCACCCTGTCTCCTCCATGACCTTCTCTCTGAAGTCCTGCTGCCCACAAGCCTCACTTGGTATATGGGAACACCAGGGCTGCAAGATTGGAAAAGGTTCAGTCAGGGCTCCAGTTGGCAGGAAAGGGACTTGAACTCTGAACCCATACCTGATTCCCCAGCTTGTGGGGTTTCCCATGGACCGCACCTCTCCAGTGTCACTCTGGGCTTTCCCCTTCATTTCTCATGTCAGTGTCATCCTGAAGCATTTATTTGGATCTCTTGTGTATAGTCCTTGCTTTTAGGGGGCTTCTGGGTGTATGAGAAGACCATGTCTAGATATGAGGGGGCAGCTGAAAGAACCAGGACATGCAGAGCAGAGGAAGAGACCTGTGGGTGGCAGGGTCCTGTGTGCAGTGCCCTCAGCCTGGTGGTGGGCCCCTGGCAGTTGGAACCATGTCTGACACTTCTCAGCAGATTCTCCACAGGACTGGTTGTGCTGGTCACAGGAGGGAGGAAGGACGGAGTGGATGAATGGGTCAGTGAGGGAGGGAGGAGACAGGTGAATTTGCTGGTAGGGACATTGTTGTTAACTGCTGTTGAGTCAGCCCCCAGCTCTCGGTGACTCTGGGCATGACAGAATGGACAGTTATCTTGTCCAGCTCTCAGTGACTCTGTGCATGGCAGAATTGACCGTTGCCTTGTCGTGTACCATCTCTGTCATCTAGGTCAGCCTGGACTGTGTGATCACAGGGTTTTCAGTAGTAGATGGCCTGGCCTTTCTTCCTAGTCTTAGTTTAGAAATTTTACTGGAACTTGTCAAGCATGATAGTACCCCCACCCCCCAACAGACACGTGGTAACTGGAAAGACTGCTGAACTCAAACACTTCGTTCCCCTGACCAGGTATCCAGAGCTGCCCTGGACACCTCCCCTGCCGCCCAGGTCCAGTCTCTCAGTTCTTCCTCCTCCCCTACTCCTTCCTTCCTTCCTTCCTTCCTTCCTTCCTTCCTTCCTTCCTTCCTTCCTTCCTTCCTTCCTTCCTTCCCTTCCTCCTCAAGCATTCCCAAACACCTGCCCCACACCCTTGTCTGGGGTGGGAGACATGTGATGGAGACCCAAGTACCCTCCAGAGTGGAGGGAGCTGGGACTAGTGGGGGTCTCAGCAGACTGACCAATGGGTGAGCGCGCTGGGGAGGAGGAGGAAGAAGAGGTGTGGAAGTTGGGGCACCCGGGCCTCGCTGAGGTCCAGCCAACCCCAGCAACCCAGACCAAGGCCAGGCTGTGCCCATCTCAGGCTGTAACCCATACAGCTAAGGCTTTGCCAAGAAGACCACAAGGTGCTGGCCCCTCCTGGGCTGGGGTGGGACAATCAGCAAGATTAGCATGGTCAGACCTAAGGTCCTTCAGGAGGCCTGGGGACAGGTGGGAAGGGCCCACTGGAGGGCCGCATGTCCCTGCACCTGACCCAGCCGGCCTCCCCCAGCCCCGTCCCAGGTGGTGGTGATCCGCCAGGAGCGGGCGGGCCAGACCAGCGTCTCACTGCTGTGGCAGGAGCCCGAGCAGCCCAACGGCATCATCCTGGAGTACGAGATCAAGTACTACGAGAAGGTAGCAGCGGGCAGGGTTGGGGGAGGAGGGCCGCTGGGGCCAGCCTGACTGCCCCTCCCCTGGCAGGACAAGGAGATGCAGAGCTACTCCACACTCAAGGCCGTCACCACCAGGGCCACTGTCTCGGGCCTCAAGCCGGGAACCCGCTACGTGTTCCAGGTCCGAGCCCGCACCTCTGCAGGCTGTGGCCGCTTCAGCCAGGCCATGGAGGTGGAGACCGGGAAACCCCGTGAGTACAGGAGTGAGCGGGGCAGGGGTACGAGAGGGTTTGGTGGGGTCCACGAAGGTGACCGTGCCCGCCTTGAGCCAGGCTTGCCTCTTCCTGTGAGAGGTAGGCGAGGCTGTGACTTTCATTTGTGAACAAGATGAACAAGCCTGAGGCTCAGATAGAAAAAGGCAGCAGAGCTGGTAGCAGCACACTGGCCCATTGGCATTTATTGGGCATCACTTTAGCCTGCAGCCCCAATGGCATGCTCTTGAGCTTTGTCTTATAAGATTTTTGTCCCAAAGATCCTCAAGTGGGCTGGTATTACTCACACTCCCATTTTAGAGACAAGTAAAATAAAGTTCAGAACTGACAGGTTCATCCTGGAGGGTGAAAACAGACTGCTCCTTGGAGGCAAGGATTCTGAAGTTCCACCTGACATACTTTGGGCATGTTACAAGAAGGGATGGGTCCTTGGCGAAGGACATCATGCTTGGAAGGGTAGAGGGTCAGCACAGGAGAGGAAGACCTTGGGTGAGATGGATTGAAATAGTGACTGAGATAATGGGAGTAGGTGTGTCTGAGAGAGATTAGTTCACAATAGTGAGATTGTTAACAGTTTTAATTTGCTTGGCCCACAAGCAACACTCTTGGAACCAGCAGCCAAGAAATCAAGAGAAGAATTGTATTGGGAAAGTTGTCTGTCAGGGATATCTCCAGAGTACTGAAGAGCAATGACATCAATCTGGAGACTAAGGTGTGCCTGATCCAGGCCACAGTCTTAACAATTGATTGCTATACCTCAGAGAGCCGGACAATGACTAGGGGTGATAGAAAGAAAATTGATGCCTTTCAACTGTGGTGCTAGAGAAGAGTGTTGAATATACCATGGACTACTAGGAAGACAAACAGGTTTGTACTAGAGAGGGTGAAACCAGGGTGCCCTTGGAGGCAAGGATTCTGAAGCATCATCTGACATACTTTGGACATGTTACAAGAAGGGACAGGTCCTTGGAGTAGGTCATCATGTTTGGGAGGGTGGAGGGACAGCACAGGAGAGGAAGACCCTTGATGAGATGGATTGATTCAGTCTCTGGGGTAATGGGGGTAGGTGTGTCAGAAACAGTAAGGTTGACAAGGGATAGAGCAGGGTATAGGGCTGTTGTACATAGGGTCACTATGAGTTGCAAGTGACTCGACAGCACATAACCACAACAACAGGGCAGGCTTTAGAGCTATTGTTCATAGGGTCACTAGGAGTCACAGTCAACTCGAAAGCACATACTAACATCACTACCTAGGAAAAAGAAGCAAGCATAGTGAAAATTCCTCTCACGTACTTTGGGCACATTGTCAGAAGGCGCCTCTCACTTACTCAGTGCTGTTACATCAGAAACAACCCATAGCTGACCCTCCAGCAGCTTTTAAAAAGCTGCGAGTTGTGTGGGAAGAGATTGCTCATCTTTCTCTCTTGGAGCCACTAGTAGATTCGAACGGCCAAAGAGTCTCAGCCTTTGGGTTAGTAGCGCATCACCCTGTGACCCATTCCACCAGAGCCCCCTCAGAAGGCATCAGTCCTTGGAAAAAGGAGAAAGCTCCTGTCATCCAAACCCATTGCCATCAAGCCATAGCTGGCCCTCCCAGAAGCTTCCACGCTGTGAATTCCACACTTTTCTTCCATGGAGTGGGTGGTGGAATTGAACCACCAGAGAGAGGTTAGCATTGCAGCTCCCTATGGACTAGGCCACCAGGGCTCCCCTGGGAGAAAAAAGTAAAGGGTCCACAAAAGAGAGGAAACCCTTAATGAAATTACTCGACAGAGTGTCTACAACAATGGCTGTGAGTGTGGCTATAGGTCACATGATACAAGAGATGCGAGAGAATGATGCGAGATAGGGCAAAATTTCGATCTGTTGTTGCTAAGGTGACTGTGAGTTATAGTCAACTCGATGACACATAACAACAGCAACCTAGGAAAATAAGATTTGAGCCTGATCCGTTTGGAGGCCAAAGCCAGGCTCTGCTCCTGTATCTTCGTGCTCCAGCCTCTAGGGCCATGATTACTGATGTGGCCCAGGATCAGCATCACCGAGAACTCGATAAGATGCACTTTCTCGGCCCTGGCCCTGGTGGAGGCCCACCATCTACCAAGCCGTCCAAGTGATTCCTAGGTCACCCACTTTGAGAGACGCTGACTTAGAGGCTGTCCTGCTCCCATCTCCAGCAGTGGGCGTGCTCTCTCGTGTGTGTGTGTGGGGGATCCCTCCATGAAGAGGTGGTGCCTTTCACCCAACACTCCCTGGGTGCCCAGGCATCTCAGGGGCTGAGAGATCCAACAGCATGTTAGGACACCTGTGCCACCACCCCATTCACTGTGGCCTGAGCTTCTGAGCTTTAGTTATCTCATCTGTAAACAGAAGAAAACCTCGGTTGCGCCGGAAGCTTATGGGAAGGAGTAATGGAAAACCACACATTCAGCTCTTGGCTCACATAAGCTTTGTTGCCATGAATGGGAATTTTAGCTTTGTTGCACTGAGTGGGTGTTTTGGTGCATACTGCAGATGAGGAAACTGAGGCTCAGAGACCTGAATTGGTTCTCTTCAGCTCACAGTACCAAGTTTTAGTGACTCCAGACCTGGTTAGGCAGTAAGCCTTGAGCAGTGGGTTCCTGAAAGGAAACTTTAAAGGGTGGCAAGGGGACAGAGAAGGAGGTGATCCATGACTAGATTATAGGCTGGTAACTGAGGAGGCTGCCCAAGGCCCTGCAAGGACTGCTAGTCCCCTGGGCCTGAAGGATGAGAGCCTGCCTGTTCCCACCCCTCGTCCCCCACCCCTTCACCACTGTTTTCCCTGGCAGGACCCCGCTACGACACAAGGACCATCGTCTGGATCTGTCTGACTCTCATCACAGGCCTGGTAGTACTTCTGCTCCTTCTCATCTGCAAGAAGAGGTGAGTGGTCCTGAGGTATCTCTACTCACTCCCTGTCCCACTTCCCAAAGGCGTGCCTCCCCCCTGCCAGTGGGCTCCCTCACCTGGGGCTGGGCTGCCTTCCAACTGCACCATTTCATTTAATGCTCACCACACTCCCACCTTAAAGGAGAAGATCCTGTCCTCATTTTGCAGGTGAGTTGAATGGAGATAAGAAAGGTTAGGTCATTCGCCAAGGTCACACAGGAGAGAGATGTCAGAGCTGAGATGTGAATTCAGGCTTGTCAAACCGAAGAGCAAAGGTGAAGATCTTTGATCAAAGTATCTTCTGTCATCCGTTTGAGAGAGAGGTGGAAATGGGATCATGTACTTACTGAAGCCTTAGGATCCTAGACAGAGACAATTAGAAATCATGTCTCATCTAAGAGATGGAGAAATTGAGGCTAGGAATTGGAAGGGTTACACAGGGGTGGTAGATATCAGAAACCTTACCTGCAACTTCAGGCAGTTTCAGGTAAAATGAGACTGATGATGTAACAGACTTGGCTGTGAGGGTCAAGTGGACTTGTCAGCACTCTGCAAATTGTGCAGTGCTTTGTAAATGCCACAGTGGTCCCAGACCAGCTGGGTAGAGAGTTTCAGAGTGAGAGCTCTCTGCAGACTTTCTAAGTGTCAGCGTCAGGACCAGGAGCTGGGATGACAGGGAAGATGAGTGGATGGGAGGGGTTCTGAGTCGTCCCTGGGTGGCACAGTGGCTCGCCTGGCCCAGGCAGCGTGATGACCTTCTCCACAGGCACTGTGGCTACAGCAAGGCTTTCCAGGACTCGGACGAGGAAAAGATGCACTATCAGAATGGACAAGGTGAGTGCAGAGCTCCAGGGGTCTGCAAAGAGGAGGGCTGGCCTGGGAGCGACATGGGTGGGCAAGGAGAAGCGTGTCCACAGAGAAAGCCAGAGCCCCAGAGGCAGACACTAGGATTTTAAAGAGACCTGAGACCCCAGAGGCAGACACTGGGATGTCACAGAAACCCAGGATGCCCGAGGCAGACACTGAGAGGTCACAGAGACCTGAGACTCCATTCACGCAGTGATGCTTAGACTTCTTGGAATCACAGACCATATTAAGGATGCTGGGTGTCTTCTCTCTTGGAAAAGCACACGTGTGTGTGCACATGCGCAAACAGACACACACACACAGAACACACGGAACGATACACAATTTCAGGAGGCTTCATAACTCTCCAACATGAATGTCTGCTGTGGAGAATATTTCAGGTCGCTGTACAGGCTGTGGAAAACAAGGCAAATAGAGGGCAGGCATGCTTCCATGCCCCAGGCCTGTGCCCAGGGGTCCCACTGCTGTTCACATGGCTCTAACTCTAGCAGTCCTATAGAAAAGAACAGAACTGCCCCGTAGAGTTGCCAAGGCTGTGAGCTTTACAGCACCGGACAGCCACAGCTTTCTCCTACAGAATGGCTGACAGCTGCCAGCTTTTCGCATAGCAGTTAAGCACTTTAACCACTGTGCCACCCGTACTCTTTCTGACCACACTAGACCTTAGTAATATTGTTGTTATGTCCTGTTGAGTCAGAACTGACTCATAGCTGACCCTCCATCAGGTTTTCAGAGGCTGTAAATTGCACATGAGTTGATTGCCCATTTTTCTCCCTCAGAGCAGCTGGTAGATTCGAACCATGTGCCTTTGGGTGGCAGCAAAAGTCCTTACCACTAAGCCTCCAGAGCTCGCTAGACCTTAGTATTAGTCATGTTGTTTGTGCCAACGAAGCCTGAATGCACCCTCAGAATCATCTTCTTCTTTTTTTATTATTATTATTACTTTTAATGAATGTTTACAGAGACTTTGAATTTCCATTCATCCATTGTTGCATCAGAATCTTCTTAACGGTCTTTAAGAACAACTTTGGCTTTTGTGGAGTAATATTTTTGTGCATGTCCCTTGTTATTGTGTTCGGTCAAGTCAGAACGGACCCATAGCTGACCCTCTGGCAGGTTTTCAGAGACAGTTAATCACATGGGAAGAGATTGCCCATCCTTCTGTGGAGGAGTTAGTGGATTCAAACTCTGTACCTTCAGGGTGGCAGCACAGCTTCTTACCACTAGACCACCCAGAGCAACTTAGAAAAAGCTCTAGGACTCTGAAAATGACACCAGAAAGCTACACATGTTTGTTGTTGTATCGAGTTGCCTGCCTCCCTATGTACAGCAGCTCTGAACTCTTTCCTGTCCTGAGCCAGTCTCACTAATTCCAACACACCAACCCCCATTGCTCAATCCATCTCAACCAAGGTCTTCCTCTTCTGCGCTGTCCCTCTGCCCTTCCAAGCATGATGTCCTTCTCCAAGGACCGGTCTCTTCTGGACATGTGCCCAAAGTATGTGAGAGAGAGTTTCAAAATCCTAGGCTCCAATGAGAAACTTGGTTTCACCCTCTCCAAGACAGACCTGTTTGTTTTTTTGGCGGTCCATGGTAGAAACTCAAATTCATTACTGTTGAGTTGGAAGCTCCAGATGGTTTCTGAGGCTGTAGATCACATGGGAGATTGCCCATCTATCTTCTCTGGAGCTGCTGGTAGATTTGAAGTGCCAGAGAAGTGAGGCCTTGTCAGGCAATTGTGTGGCAGCTACTGTTTGCCACGACATTGAGTTTCCCAGAGACACACCTCACCTCACCCCAGGTGCATCCCCGACTAAGAATGCAGAACGAGAGAAATCCTTCTGGATCCTGCTGAAGTTCCTTCTCCTCTGTCCCCTCAGCACCTCCGCCTGTCTTCCTGCCCCTGCATCACCCCCCAGGGAAGATCCCAGAGCCCCAGTTCTATGCAGAACCCCACAATTACGAGGAGCCGGGCCGGGCAGCCCGCAGTTTTACCCGCGAGATTGAGGCCTCCAGGATCCACATAGAGAAGATCATCGGCTCTGGTGAGGCGCGGGGTGGGGTGTCCTGGGCAGAGGAGTCCAGGAGACGGACACCCCAGGAGGAGGGAGAGGGGACTGAGGAGCCTGGCACAGCCACACCCACAGGGCACCCCACAGGGCACACAGGGTGTAGGGAGAGCATGCAGGGAGTGGGATGAGAGGGGAAGGGTCCCATGCCCTTTTCCTACCTGCCCCCATGGGGTCTGCAGGCGAATCTGGGGAAGTCTGCTATGGGCGGCTGCGGATGCCGGGGCAGCGGGATGTGCCCGTGGCCATCAAGGCCCTCAAAGCTGGCTACACGGAGAGACAGCGGAGGGACTTTCTCAGTGAGGCCTCCATCATGAGTCAGTTTGACCACCCCAATATCATCCGCCTCGAGGGAGTCGTCACCCGCGGTAGGTGTCCTCCTGCCCAAGTCGAAAGTCTGGGTCCTGGGTCCCTGGTAGTCCATACCAGACTACCCTGCTGTGCCTCTGCCCTGACCCCAGCCCCTCGGCCCAAGTCCTAAGGTAACTGTTAATGGCCATAATCCAGGACCCCATTGGGAGCCCTTGACTGACCCTGAGACTGTCCTGGCAGCTCTTGGGATGGGAGGCCTGTCCTCTGATCCCCTCACCACAAAGCACACTCTCCCCTCTCCAGGCCGCCTGGCAATGATCGTGACTGAGTACATGGAGAACGGCTCCCTAGATGCCTTCTTGAGGGTGCGTGTCCTGCCCCCACCTTCTCACAGGTTATGTAGATGGTAGTGGTAGTTCAGTCCAGTGTTGGGGAACAATCTGAGGTCCCCACATTGGATCCAACAGACTTGGGGGGAGGGGGAGACAAGCTATAGGAAGGGAATAATAAGGAGGTGTCTTCAAGCAACATACTGCCTTTTAGCCTGCATCACAGGAGGGTCCCCTGCTCCAAGGATTCCTGCTGCCCTGCCCAGCACAGAGACACAGAGGGGCCCCACCCAGGTGGGTGGCACGGTGGGTGTGGTGGAAATCTCCATGCTGCCAGGGGCTGTATCAGCAGTGACGGTTGCTGTTGGCTGCTGTCCGGTTGCTGTGAGTCGTGGTGGCCCTACGTGTGCTCACAGGGTTGTCAAAACCTTTCAGAAGCAGTTTGCCCAGTCTCTCTCCAAGACTCCTCTGGGTGGGTTCAAACCATCAACCTTGTAGCTGGTAGTCTAGCCAACTTTTCCCTCACAAGAGCCTCATCAAGCATTACTCAGGTGGGAAGCCTTCCTGTTCACTAACCAGGCCCCTTCCAGAACTCACACTGTGTCCCCCCGCAGACCCACGACGGCCAGTTCACCATCATGCAGCTGGTGGGCATGCTAAGAGGAGTGGGCGCCGGTATGCGCTATCTCTCAGACCTGGGCTACGTCCACCGTGACCTGGCCGCCCGCAACGTCCTGGTTGATGGCAACCTGGTCTGCAAGGTGTCCGACTTTGGACTCTCACGGGTGCTGGAGGATGATCCTGACGCCGCCTACACCACCACGGTGAGTCACCCACCCTCCTTTCTGCAGGGCTCTGGGAGGAGCTGGGTGCCCCAGGAGGCACGAGAGGGCTCTCCCCAACCCAGGGCTTGACAGTTCCTTCGTGTGTAGCGTTTCCAGAGTTGTTGTCCATCTGGGGCAAATCCTGTTTCTTTGCCATCAGTTTCCCCCTCTGGGAAATGGGCATAATTTTGCCTACGTGGCACCAGGTGACTTGGGCTGGTCTCCACGATGTAACTCACTCACCTGGACCTTGGGAGAATCATCTCTCTGAATCACACAGAGTGCATCCCTGTTGAAAATCCAGTTGTTTTCAAAGTGGAGGGTTAGACCTGTCTAGAGTCCCTCAACAAGGTGGCTTGAACCAGTGGCTGCTGCAGGGGACTTTGCACATGGAGATCATGAAGGTAGGGCAGGAGAGGGCAAAGTTCCAATTTGCTGTTCACATGGTCACTATGAGTCATAGTCCATTCATTGGCGGACAACAACAGGGTCCCTGGAAGGTATAAATTCTACACATTTCCAGCTGCTGACTGCAGGGTTGATCTTTCAAGCCCACTGAGAGGTGCCTTGGAAGAAAGGCTTGGCAATCTGCTTCTGAAAATCAGCCATTGACATTCCTACCAAACACAGCTCTTCCCTGACACTCATGAGGCCACTGTGAGTGGGATTGACTGAATAATGTCTGATGAGTTAGAGGTACCTTTAAGGAGTTGTCAGTAGCCCTGGCCACCACCCCTGCCAGAAGTTTCCCTTTGGACTGCTCTTGCCCAGCCTCTGGATGTGGTTTCACATAATGAAAGGATTTTTCGTGACAATGAAAGGAAGAAGAAGGAGAGGAGGAAGAATTAACAAAAACTAGGCCACTTGTTCTATCCCTGCCCCATTGATGTATCTTGACTGGGTGCCTACTGTGTGCTAGGCCCACTACACACACTTCCTCCAATCTCTATGGCAGTTCTGTGGGGCTGGTCTTCCTCATCAGACAGGCAGCTCTTGGAAGCTGGAGTCCCATAGTGGGACTGCAAGTGGGATACCCCAGTGTTCTGCTCCCTACCCTGGCCAGGCCAGACAGCCACTCAACACCCCTGTGTCCATCACAGGGAGGGAAGATCCCGATCCGATGGACGGCACCTGAGGCCATCGCCTTTCGGACCTTTTCCTGGGCCAGTGACGTGTGGAGCTTTGGTGTGGTTATGTGGGAGGTGCTGGCCTATGGAGAGAGGCCCTACTGGAACATGACCAACCGGGACGTGAGTGCTGGCCCTGCATGGGCAGAGGGCTGGGGCTGCGGAGGGAAGGTGAGGTGCTCAAGTGAAGCTTTCTTTTGTGCCCCTCACAGGTCATCAGTTCTGTGGAGGAGGGTTACCGCCTGCCTGCGCCCATGGGCTGCCCCCGTGCCCTGCACCAGCTTATGCTTGACTGTTGGCACAAGGACCGGGCCCAGCGACCTCGATTCTCTCAGATTGTCAGCGTCCTGGATGCTCTGGTCCGCAGCCCTGAGAGTCTTAGGGTCACAGCCACTGTCAACAGGTGTCTGGTGCCCACTGTTTCTATTCTAGACTCCAGACAGGGCCTGATATCAGTCATGGTCCTAGAATAATTATGCCCTAACCCCTAGTCTGGTCCAAGTCCGGGATCCTGACCTCTCTTCAGCCCAGAAACCCGACCTCTTCACTGTCTGGCCATCTGGCCTCTACCCAGTCCAGATCTCTGTCCAGGCCAGGCCCCTGACCTCTGTCCAGCCTGAACCGCTGGCCTGCGTCCTCTGTCACCTTTCTACTTGCAGGCCCAGCCTCTAGCTCTTCGAGCCCCCACCCAGTGCTGAGTCTGTCTGGAAGCTGAGAGTGGTGATTGTCAGGGTTCCTGAGAAAGGGACACACCACTCATCAAAGGCCCCTGTGTCTGTCTCAGGTGCCTGCCCCCTGCCTTTGCCCGGAGCTGCTTTGACCTCCGTGGGGGTGGCGGTGGCGGTGGGGGCCTCACTGTGGGAGACTGGCTGGACTCCATCCGCATGGGCCGTTACCGAGACCACTTTGCTGCCGGCGGCTACTCCTCCCTGGGCATGGTGCTGCGCATGAACGCTCAGTGAGTCGGGGGCTGGTGGCACGGGGGCATGGGCAGGGGAGAGGGCAGAGAGCCAGAAGCAGGACTGCTGAGGCCTCGGCAGCTCCCTGCCTTCTTGGCTCCCAGCCCCGCAGTCCAGGTCAGCACCACCATGCCTTCATAGGGACGTGCGTGAACTGGGCATCACCCTCATGGGCCACCAGAAGAAGATCATGGGCAGCATCCAGACCATGAGGGCCCAGCTGACCAACACGCAGGGTCCCCACCGGCACCTCTGACTTGTGGCCTCTGGAGCCTGGACAACAACTGAGCGAGTGCAGGCTGTAGCAGCTGTCAGCGGACTTGCAGGTTGAATGGTGGTCCAAGTGACCCCTGCCTCTGCTGTCTTCCTTGGGTGCTACCCTCCCAGGTCCCAGAGAGGCCAGGGACCCTGTGACAGGAGCTGGAGTAGCCAGAGTCAGGCCACTGAGAAGAGGCCTTTCTTGCCCACCACGACCAGGACACCTGCTTTAAGGGACAGAGGATCTCCCCTTCCCCAAGGCGGGCCCTCACCACTGCTGGGCTCACCAGCCTCTGCGTGTGTGTATCTGTGCGCATGCGTATGCATGCGCGTGAGTGCAGATGTGCTGTGGGGTGTGTTCTCATGAGATCGTGGGAGCTCATGAGAACATGACCTTCTGTGTGTGCGTGTGTGTGCTTATATATTTGTGTGTGTCCATATGAGACCCCCGAGTGGATGATTGCACATCCTACGGTGTGTGCTTATCCACTAAGGCCGGAGCATGTGTGCAGATGATGTGCCATGTATGAGGAGACGTGTCACAGGCGTGTGAGCAGGGAGCTCGGCGTGACACTGCCCATCAACTGTGAGCCCATGTTCCACCAGTGGGGACTAGGGAGAGCTCACTCCCACATCTCTCCATGCCTGGAGGCGGAGCAGGGGCCACTTCTGAATGGCACCAGCACCAAGCCCACCTGTTTCTGCCCAGGCAGCGCAGCCCGGCTGTATCTCAGGTCCAGGCCCTCCCTCTAGCTGGGCCTCCATGGCTCCCATCGCTGCTTCAACAGGAAAACAGGGTTCTGAACGTTAGTCCTTCTGGCCATCTCTTGTGTGGGCATCACTGCAGAGCCCAGGAGATGCCCTCCGCTGGACCTGGCTTCCTGGTCAGAGTCCAAAGGTCCATCATTGTCCCTTACCAGGGCCCCTGAGGGGCTCTGGTCTCTGATGCCTCCCCCCCAAGTCTCCTCATTTGGATTTTTCTCTGCCAACTGCCCCTTCCCCAGTCCTGGCCTACTCCCCCCCCCTTATGTGTAGGATCAGGGACCATAAGATCCTAGCTTTCTGCCCCCACCTCCCCATGTGATGTGGGGAGACTAAGGCCTAGAGATGGGGGTGTGCCTTATATAAGGTCACACACCAACCCCATTTCAGAGCCAAGGTCTCCTGCCTCCAGCCCAGAGGGCTTTTCCCTGCCCCCACGTGGATAGCTGAGGGTAAGCAAGGGCTTGGGAAGCCCCCTCCCCTCTCAGAAATAGACTCCCTCCTTGCGGCCCTCCAGGGTATGTAAATAGCATTTTTCTACAGTGTCAGAAATTTTTCCTCACTCCTGACAATGCAAAAATGGTCTTCAAAGCACATAAACCACCAGGGTGAGAAAGCTGCATCCCAGGGGAAGTTTGGCAGTCAGGGCCCAAGGACCCCCACCTGGCAGGATGCCCCAAACACCCTGCCAACCCCAGAGGGAGAGGCAGGCCCAGCTCCCACCCCATGCCCACTCCTCCCCAGTAGCCAGCACAGCTGTCCCGCGGAGCCACCAGCACTGAGCCCCCTCTCCCTCCTGCAATAATTTGGGGAGCCTCAGCCCCGCCCAGGTGCCGTGGCCAGCTCTCTGCACCTCTGTATATTATATTACTATTATATATAGCCGAGCTGTTCTTCCTTCCTATGGAAGTCGGAAACATGGTCAGGACTCAATTGGGGGGGACCCTGTCTCCCCCTCCACCCCTCTCTCACCTGGTTCTTGAGCCCTGGACCCTCACATTCAGGGGGCACAATGAGCCCGGCACTTGCAGAAGTGTGGTTCCTTCCCCCATCTCATGTGAGGTCTCACTTGGGGTCCCAGGGATCTGCCTCTCTGTGGTCTCTCTCCATGCTGAGTCTTGAATCTGCCCACAATGAGAATAAATTCTGCCTCATCTTTGCTGGTGTTTGCTGCCTTTTTCCATCCCTGCAACCTCCTGGAGGGGAAGAAGCACTCTTATTTTGAGCATCTATTATGCACCTTGGAGCTCTGGTGATGTAGTGATAAGAAACTGCACTGCAATCCCAAAGGCATGCAGTTCAAATCCACCAGCTGCTTCATGGGAGGATGGACAATCTCCTCCCGTGCAATTTACTGTCTCTGAAAACCTACGGGAGGGTCAGCTGTGGGTCAGATCCAATTTGACAGTAACTCAGCAACAACATTATGCATCTTAGTTAGCTAGTAATACTGCCATAACAGAAGCACCACAAGTGGGGCCTTAACCCACCTAAAATCCACTGCTGTGAAGTAAATTCCAACTCATAGTGATCCTGTGTTTTTGTGTGTCATCAAGTCAGAACTGACTCATAACTGACCCTCCAGTGGTTTTTCAGAGGCAGTCAATCACATTGGAGGAGGCTGATTAGCAGTCCTTCTCCTGTGGAGCAGTTGGTAGATTTGACCCACTTGCCTTTGGGATTTTAGTGCCGCTTCTTACCATTAGGCCACCAAAGCTCCCCTAGTGTCCCTACAGGACAGAGAATAACTAGCTACCTCATGGGATTTGCAAGACTAATATTGACAGACTCTCCCAGCTTCCTCATAGAGTGGCTGGTGAGTTTGAACTGCCAGCCTACCAGTTAGCAACTGAGCATTGCTGTGCACCAGGGCTTCCATAGGTGACTTCAAAGGATAGTAATTCATTTTCTCACCATCCAGGAGGATAGATGTCTGAATTCAAGGCATGGCTGTATGGAGAGGTCCGTCCTTATTGATTTTGGCTTCCAGTAGCTGCCAGCAATATTTAACATTCCTGGGCTTGTGCACATCCCTGTCTCCATCGTCTGTCTTCCTCTTCCTCCTGTGTGTGGACAGCCATCTCCATCCCCGTTCTCTGCCACTGTCCAGCCCTGGCCTCTCACCTCCCCCAAAAGATCTTCAAGCCCATCCCCTCCGATACCATCTGGGGAGACTGAGACCTAGTGAGAGATGTTTGTGATTTTCATTCTGGGGTTTGCCTGACATACTTTGGACATGTTGTAAGGAGAGACAGGTCTTTAGAGAGGGACATCATGCTGGGTAGAGTGGAGGGACAGTGCAGGAGGGGAAGACCC
>NW_006399778.1:8663375-8671013 GCF_000299155.1 Elephantulus edwardii | reverse complement strand
TCTCAGAGTCAGCCACAGTTTGTTATGATCCACACAGTCAAATGCCTTTGCATAATCAATGAAACACAGAGCCTGAATCATCAACTTGTCTGTTTCCCCTCCAACTTAATCTATAAATCTTCTCTCCAATGAAAATTGCAATAGGGATGTCCAGGAAACTTGTTATGGCAATAATAAAATGTAGTTATAACATCATGTATTCATTCTCTCATTGCCACGAAGTCAAAACCAACTCATAGCTGACCTTCCATGGACATTCTGAAGCTGTTACATTGCGCCGGAGGAGATCACTCACCTTGCCCATCTTTCTCCCTCAGAGTGACTCGTGGATGTGACTCCAGAGGCACAGTCTTTGTGTTAGTAGCACAACTACCAGCTGCACCACCAGAGCTTTCACAGTATAATAAAGAACCCACAGAGTTCTAATGGTGTAGTCCGTAGGTGGTTGTGCTTCTAACCTAAAGAAACTGCCTAAAGATCATCTATGAGTCGGTTCTTATTTGGTAGAAATATACCAAGATAACCCAGACTACTTTATTATCTATTAGTTGTGGGGTTGGGTGTTGTGTTTTTTGGTTTTGTTTTTTTTTTCGTTTTTGTTTTTAAAAAAAGGGTTTTTTTTAATTCATTGTTGCACATTTTTTTCCTCCCCTTCCCCCAGCCTACTCCACGATTCATCCCTTGCTTCAGATCGTTATCATACATAAAGTGCCTAATCATATATTCCTTTTGGGCAGTTCTTCCCCTTATCTATTCTATTACAGTGTTCATTATCTAGCCACTCTTTTCCCATTCTCTCCCCACCCCAACCTAGTCTGTCCAATTTCTAACAGAGCAGTTATGCAGTATTTATCCTTTTGTGTCTAAGAAATTTCATTCAAAATAATGTCCTCCAGGCTCTTCCATGCTGTGTAATGTTTTACGAGTTTGTTGTTTTTCAATGTTACATAATATTCCATCAGGTGAATATACCATAGTTTTTATAACCACTCATTTGTTGATAGGCATTTGAGTTGCTTCCATCTCTTTGCTATTTGTGAATAACACTGCAGCAAACAGGTGTGTTCATACTCTGTTTGAGTCATGGCTCTGGTTTTTTTAGGGTATATTCCCAGTAGTGGAATTACTGGGTCAAATGATATTTCTATTTCCAACATTTTGAAAAAGTGTCAGACTGCCTTCCACAGTGGCTGTACCATTTTACATTCCCATCAGCAGTGAATAAGAGTTTCAATCTCTCCACATCCTCACCAGCATTTGATGTTTACTGCCCTGTTGAACTCTGCTAGTGTTGCTGTGGTGAGATGATATCATTGTTTTGCCAAAAATATTTTATAGAAGAAAGAGGTGGAAGAGAAAGAATAGGAGATCTTCACCCTGCCAAACACTGATAGCTACTATGAAGCTTTAATAATTAAAATAATGTGATTTGGTCTGAGGAACAAACAGATAAAAACAGAGAATAATACCTAAAAACAGATCCAAATACATATGTAAGTATAAAATGTAGGCTATGTGAGTTAATTGAATACCCTAGTGAAAAAAGCTAAACTTAGATACCTATTCACATCATCCACTAAATAATTTCCAGGTAAATCAAAGTTCTAAATATAAAGACCTTTTAAAATAAAATAGAAGAAAGTAATTTTATGACCTTAGAAATACAGGCATTCAGACATACGGGCACACACACATCACAATAAGAAAAACAAATTTTGATTTTGCTAAAACCAATACTTTTTAAGTGATATAAAAAACTTTTGTTAAAGTAACAAACTGGGAGAAAATATTTGCAGTCTATTTAACCAAAAGGAGATTTATTTTTAAAACTAATAAAAAAATCAATTTACAAAAAATTTCCAAAGTAATAGGAAAATTTACAAAAGATATAAACAGACAAATCACAGAAGAAGAAAGTTGGATGGCCAATAATGACATAAAAAGATTCCCAACATAAGTAGTAAACACAAAAATACAAATTAAACAATAATGAGATGGTGTATTACACCAATCTGATTGACAAAATTAGTCTATAACACTAGTATTGACGAAGGTACAAGGGAAACAGCAATGTTTATAAATCTCTGGTGGGAATGTAAACTGGTACAACTACTTTGGAGAGTAATTTGTAAATGCTTAGGGAATTTTAAGATGAGTTACTCTAAGCTCAGGAATTCCACCGTGTGATGTATACCTATCTTTGGTCAGGTTCTCTAAGCGGAACATGAGACAAGGATTATGTACAGGTGATTTATGTGGGGAGAGCTCTCAGGTGAAGGGAAGAGAGGAAAGCAGATAGGGTGGAGAGAAATCCTATGCAGTGATGTGGTTTGGGTTGGAAACTACCTTCTATGTGCTCTCATGGAGAACTTTGCAAAATAACACCACAAAGGTGATGCCACTCAAAGCCAGGAGATCAGCCTTTTGTTTCTTCCATGCCATTTAGTCAGTCTAGTAGCATGCCAGTTGAAAATTTGCTTGCTCAATGAGAGGTGGGCACTTTGAACCTACCAGCAGATGTGGAAGTCTGCTTCTGTAAAAATGTCAGCCTTGGAAACTTTATGGGGAAGATCTACTCTGTCCTATGAATTCACTGATCTGAAACCAACTCAATGACAACAAATTTGCTTGGGGTTGATTTGGTCACTGGCTATAGGCTGCCACTGAGGATGGGCAGAGGAAGGAGGTTATTTATAACTTCCTGGACAAGACACCTCCCACGAAGGGAATTAACTATGAACTGTTACACCCATAGGAGTACTAGGGTGTATTCAAACAACCAGCTTTTCAGTTAGAAGCTAATCACTTCACAATGTGCCCCAAGAGCTCTTCAGTGTCTCATGTTCACTTTCACTCACTCATTGCCATTGACTCAAAATTGACTCCTAGCTGACCTTCCATTGGGTTTCCAAGGCTGTAAATTGCACGGGAGGATATTTTCTATCTTTCTTCAGAGGAGGTGCTGGTGGATTTGAACCACCAGAGAGACACAATCTTTGGGTTAGCAATAAAACTGTCTATAGACTATGCCCCAGCTTCTCAGGAGAAGCCAGAAAAGGTGCAAAGAACGGTGAAGAGTGTGGTGGGTGCTGTCCGTGGTGCTGAATCTCGAGCAGCATCCGATAGTGCTGCAACAAATCAGCAGATCTTGTTAACTCTCTGAAACGTACCTCAAATCCAACTATTTGTCTCCATGTTCTGAGCCAACACTACTTCCCCCCTATTTGATTGCAGTGTAATCCATCTCCATGCTTCTTCTCTTATCCCAATAAGCTTTTCTCAAGTAGTGAGAGGAATCTTAAAACATAAACCAGATTATAGAATTTTACCGATTAATATTGTTGCCAATATGTGCCACTGAGTTGGCTCTAACTAATAGTGACCCTACGTATAACAGAAAAAAATATTGTCCCATCCTACGCCATCCCCACAAAGGAGCTCTGTTTCGCCCATTGTTGCAGACATTGTGTTCATCCATCTTGCTCGGGTTCTTCTTTTTTGCTGACCCTCTACTTTACAAAGTTCTCTGATTATAATCTTCCAAAAGCTTCCGATTACACACCAAGTCTTTGCCTGCCCTATAAAGCTTGTCATGGTCTCTCCAGCTGGCCCCTTGATCTCTCTCCGGCTACCACCCTCTCCTTCCCTCCCTCCTCTCCAGACACACTAAGCTACCCTCTTCTTGTTGCTTGAACATGCCAGGACTTTAAATGAGCTCTTCCTTCTGTCTGAGATGTTCTTCTATGACTGCAAAAGGCTCACCCAGCCCCCTCTGGTGAGGTCTTTGTCTAAAAAAAGCTCCTGTACCAGTTACTTTCTATTGTGCTCCCCATTTATTGTTTCTGTAGTACTTATTACCAGTTCAAGTTACCATGTTTATGTATTTATCTATTTGCATAATTCTGTCCCTCTCCCAAGAAAGCTCTTTTAAAAAGCAAGTGGTTGTTGCTGTTAGGTGACATTGAGTCAGTTCCAACTCATAGTAACCCTAGAAACACTGATCCCATGTCACCCTCATAAACTTTGCTGTGTTTGAACCCATTATTGTAGCCATTATAACACTTTTCCTCATTCAGGTCCTTCTCAGGAACTGCCAGTTCCTGATAGCATGTCCAGAGAATGTGAGCTGAAGGGCACCTTTACTCAATGCTTTAGCCCTAGTGATGAAATACAGTGATGGCACTCAATTGTGTGCAATAATTATTTGTTAAATGAATGTGTCCATATTTACTGAGCACTTCTTTTGTGACAGGCCCTTTTCTTAGCACTGTGGACTCTTAAAAATTGTTGCCTTCATAATGCACACAAGCTGGAGATAACAGAAATCAGGTCACAAAATCAAATAGAGATGTTGAAATAGTTTCATCTCCTGCTATTATGAAATTTAGAGAACTTCCAGGAAATCTTATTTTTGTTTTCATTGCCTCACTCTCTTCTTACATCTTTAATAAAGAAATCCAGGTCCAGAGAAGGGGAAACTCATTCAAGTTTATACACTATCAGAGGCAAAATCTAGATCAAAAATCAGGCCTCCAAATTATTATGAATTTGCCATATGAATTTAACATGAGAGAACAAAGAACTCATTGCCATCAAGTTGGAACTGACTCATAACTGACCTTCCCGTGGATTTTTGGGGTTTTGGGAATCCATAAAATAACAGGAAGAGAGTGTGCATCTTTCTTTCTTGAGGACACTGGTGGATTCACACTACCAGGGAGGTGCTACTTCTGTATTAACAGCACAATTCCCTATGAATACACCACCAGAACTCCCTTCACAAAGAAAGCCCCCATGGTTTCCTATTTTTTCCAAAGCATTTTGGATCTCTCCTATATCGTGGCTCCTGGATGCACAAATTCTTAGAAAAGGAACAAATCCCTCAAATGAGTACTTTTAAAGATTAAAAAAATCCTCAAGCATGAGATGTCTCACTCTGTGACACTGCCTGAAAGTCCACCCCTAGCGTCCTGGCTCTTCTGCAGACACAGAAACCCCTGGAAGAATTAATGACTCAGAGCTCCTCAGTGCAGGCAAACTGGAACTAACCCCTCCCATCCTGACATAGGACTCGCTGGGAAAGAAACTACCAGAAATATGACTGGAAGCCTGGAAAAAGGTGGTTGGGGTTACCCAGCAAGGCTTTCTTTCCTTGTTCCACCCACCTCTCTACTCTGTTTCCTGATCTTACTCCCCACTAACACACAAAGAGGACCCTCCAGCTGTGAGAAAAACACCTGCAGGCCCATAAGTCCTCTCTGATCTTTCTCATGTCTGCGGCATGTGCTTCTTCCACCACTGGGAATGTTCCTCCTCTCCTTTCTCCTCTGGCTAATTCCAACCCGTCCCACAAACTTCAATCTTGAATGATCCTGCTGCAATTCAGGGTTAGTGGCTTCTCCCTATTAAGCACATATATTACACTATGGTAGATCTCTCCTCTCCTATGGGGACTCCTTAAGCCCAGAATTAACCCTATTTACCCTGGTGTCTAGCTCAGTACTGGCTCATGATAAGAATTCAGCAAATAATAAATGCATGAGCAAATAAATCTGTGCTAGTCTTATGGGGACCTTTGGTATCTACCCTGCTAAGAGGTCAGTTTCTTTGTCCTTTCTTCCTACATGACCTTAGCGTTTCACATTTTTTGGGTGGGGGAGTTCATTTTCACCATTTGTAACATGGTGGCCAATCCATATTACACACACACACAGACACACACATACACACACACACACACGTTTGTCCTAAAGATAACAAGATGGCATTAAATTGTCATGAAGATCAAGAAATGTGAGGATAGGGCACAAGGACCTTGCTTGGTGACTGACATTCTGTCGAAAGAGGGTGATGCGGCATTTCTGAGATGGCTGGTAAAGCCAAGCGTATCAGTTAGCATGAATGAGACTTTGGAAGAAGGAAGAGGTGCAGAGCCCATGAAGTTGGAGTCTCTGCTCCTAGGGTCACACTCACCACGGTTTCTCTATCTCAGATTAGGATGATGGCCCAGGCCCCAGTGGGAGGGCCACCTCTCTCACTTCAACCTCTCTGTCCAGACCCCTCATTAGAACACCTCCATCTCCCCACCCTGAGTGACTGGGGAAGGGTCACTTGCTGATGTCAAATTTGCAGTCCTTAGAGGGTTTGCATTTCCATGTCTCCCTCATTGGGGCTGGTGGAAGGTGATGAATAAAAGATGGGAAGGGGGGAGCTCCTGTGGCTTTAAGAGAAATGTGATGAGCATTTAGAGTGGGGAGATTAGCGCAAGTGCTTCTCTCTGAATACCAAGAATGAGGGGTTCAGCATCAAATGGAAAATAAATCAAAAAGCCACTTTCTTGAGTTGAGGTGACAAAAGCCCAAGGGAAGAAGAAGGAGTTTGGGGACCTTGGCTATGGACAGAGTAGAGATAGGATGTTTCAGACTCAGGAAAAGAGACTCAGAAAGCATCAGGACAGAAGTTCAGGTGTAGACAATGTCAGGATGTCCAAGGACTGGGGCCAGAGAACTCTGGGATGCATTCTCTCTGAATGGTAAGTGTAATTATCCATCCCTTACACACACACACACACACACACACACACACACACACACACACACACATACACACACACAGCTGCAAAGAAAAAGCTGTCCACATAGCCTTTAATAGGACCCTATGTAAGTGCCTTATTATTAATAATAATGGGTCACTATTTACTGCACTTTTATTATGTGTCCAATATAATGCCAAGTGTTTGTCATATATTATGGTCTCCAGGTCTTATAACATTTTTATGAGACTATTACTCTAGTGTCCCCTTTTTATCATTAAGGCACTTGAGACACAGGGAGGTTAGTGAAATTGCTCCATGTTACATGGCTGGTGAAATGTAGTCAAGATTCAAGCTCAGATAACCGGCTCCCTAGGTGAGTGGTAATGGTGGCATATGACAGAGGGAACAGCTAAGGATGTGGGCCCCGTGATAAACTCAGGAAGCACCTGGCCAGACAACATGTCACACCTGAACCTGTCCTCTGAACAGTTGTTTTTATTCCCCAGGAGAAATGTATCCTAGACTGACTAGTCAAAGGAGTGGTTGTTGTTATATGCTGTCAAGTTCACTATGACTCATAGCGATCCTATGAACAACAGATTGGAACCTTGCCCTATACTGTGCCAGTCTCATAATCATGTCTATTGACGGTGCTGGTGCATGTGACTGTACAAAAGGGTATGTACGATGTGTCTGCAAGTTTGTGCACAGTTGTGTGTGTGATGTCTGTGAGCATGACTGTGATAGGAAGAGAGGTGTTCAGGTGAGGCTGTGAGTGTTTCAGCCATGATGGATATGTTTGCATACGTATAATCTAATGATGGGAAACCCATAAAATGTGTGACTGGTGTATGTATGCTGTATATATGATTATATTTACATGAAGGTGATGCACATGTATGTGATATGGGCCACTCTGTGACTAAGTACATGCATTGTGTGAAAATGGCAGGTTGGTGTCTGCCTCCCATCTTGGCTCACTGGGAAATTGAAGAAAAACCTTGTATGATTTTTGACAGTGCTCAGTGGGAACCTGGGACCTTGAGGACAAAGAGGGTTGGAAGCATAGAACAAGAATTTGAAGTATAGAGATGATGATGATG
>NW_006399778.1:8660964-8663275 GCF_000299155.1 Elephantulus edwardii | reverse complement strand
GGATTGATTCAGTGACTGGGGTAATCGGGATGGGAGTGTCAGAGACAATGAGATTGGCGCAGGATAGAGCACGGTTTAGGGCTGTTGTACATAGGGTTGCTATGAGTCGCAAACGACTCACGGCAGGTAACAACAACAAGTGATTAGGCTCAGGACTTCGTTTGGTATGATCAGATTAACAGAACAAAAAGAAAAGCCCTGTTTCCAAACAGGCTCATATTAATCCCATAAATTCCCCTTCTCCCATCTATCCTAGGAGGTAGGGAAAGTGGACTCATTTTGCATACAAGGGAACGGCATGAACTTGTCTAAAATCAAGCAAGGGATGGGAGCTGACAGGGAACTTAGGTTTAGTTGTCTCAAAACCCATACTTTTCTAGAAAATGCTCCAATGGGTCCCAGATTCTCTTCCATGAAGTAGAGATTTTGCTTTATAATCTCACTAGTTGAGCATAGTTCTTCTATTATCCTTTCCTCTAGTCTGCTTGGCAAAGAAGACCTCCCCTCGAGGGGGCTATTGTTATGTGTTGTTGAGTCTTAACTGATCCTCCTGCAGGCTTTCAGAGGCTGTAAATTGCACAGGAAGATATTGCCCATTTTTCTTCCTTGGAGCAGCTGTTGGATTCAAACCTCCTGCCTCTGGGCTGACAGCACAACTCTTTATCCTCTAGGCCACTAACACTCTTCCCTTGGAGGAGGAATATAATAAAGGAATGTTCTGTGGCAGCAATTTCCTCATCTCTAGGGATTCCATTAGGAGTCCTGGATGCGATGGAATATAGGAGATAGGCCATAAATAACTTCTGTAGCTTCATTTAACAAGAGAAAATAAATATGGACTCACACCTGTTTGGACAATGAGTAAGGATAACACAAGAAGGATCTATGCCTTTGAACTATGGTGCTGACAAGTAGTATTGAATATACCCTGGAAACAAATCTATCTTGAAGGATGTACAACCAGAGAGTTTCTTAGAGGCAAGCATGGTGAAACTGTTTCACGTCCTTTGGACATATTTTTAGGAGGAACCAGTCCTTGGAGAGAGACATCATGCTGGGAAAGGGAGAGGGGTCAGCAGAAGAGGAAGGCCCTCAGCAAGAGGGACTGACACAGTAACTACCACGTGGCTTGAGCATCCCTGAAGTCCTGAGGATGGTCCAGGATAGAGCAGGGTTCCAATCTGTTCATCTTAGGGTTGCTACAAGGTGTCGTTGGCCGCACCTAACCACAACATGTCTTTGCAGCAAATGCCAAGGTGATGGTCTCAGTAATTGTTCAGAGACAGAGACAGAGCGGAGACCAACCCAGTACATTTGAGCCAGTGGCTCAGACATTATGGGGAAGGCTTCCCAGGAGTTTTAGGACAAGTAAATGATCTCCATCAGATCTTCCAAATGAGAGGTCTTCATCCTATACATCAAATGGGAACAAGAACAGATCCAGTCTTATGACATTTCCTATTCTATTTCATGAATAATCACAACAGCTCAATGAGATTGGCAGTATTATCTCCATTTCACATGTGAGTAAAAACAAGCTCAGAGAGGTCAACGTCCCACATATAGACCTATTGTGTAAAGTTAGGTGTGTCTGATTCCTAAGTCTGATGTGTTTCCCTTGAAGTGCCAAACTCAGTTCCAGCCTCCTGAAGGCACCACGGGATCAGATGTTTCCTGTGAGGCTGAACCTGTTACCACACACTTCTTTTCCATTAAACACTAATCATCAAGTCCTACTGAAATGCCTTTCCCCCCTCTTATTAAAAAAAAAAGAAAGTTTACAGAGACTTGGGGTTTCCATTCATTCACTTTTGCACTTTTCTCTCTGCCACCCCTTCCTCTCCATTTGCTCTTATCTTTGAAAAGTAAAAGAAAACTTTTTTCATTGTTATACAATTCCCTCCCCTCAAATGCCTTTTATGAGTTGGGTGCCACTAGAATAGCTCCTTCCTCCTAAAGTGGAGACGAGGTGAAAGTATAGAGCAAACAAAAGAGTGTCCTAAGTGCACAGGGGAGGGGATATGAAAAGAAATAGAGAAGGTCAGAATCCTGGAGAAGAGATAGTAAAGAGAAGGCCAGCACTGTTAACAAGGTCTTTCTGGAGGAGGAGACTTCCAAATGGGCACTGGAGAATAAGAAGGATTTAGAAGTTCCTCTGCTAGCAATACTCTGTACTAGGCATGGGATACCGAAACTAATCACAGAGCAGAAGCTGGCTGTGTTCGTGGATTGTTGTTGTTATGCGCCGTCGAGTCTTTTTCGACTCATAGCGACCCTATGCACAACAGCCCTAAACCCTGCTCTATCCTGC
>NW_006399778.1:8620722-8651914 GCF_000299155.1 Elephantulus edwardii | reverse complement strand
GAAGCACATTTCTGGTCATTTCTGATTCTCCCTTCCCCCAGAGTCTCTCCCAGTGACAGAATCTATCAGGCTTTTCTACATAGGAATGCCTTTACCTCCGAGTGATGATCCCTATGAGAACATCTTGGACATATACTCTCCAGCTGCAGCTGCATAGCAGAACCCCAGAATCCTGCTTAACACACACAGCTGACTTCTCATATGAGATGCTCCAAGTGTCCCTTCTAGGCCAGCCAGAGACTTGCAGCTCTATCCTCAGAAAGGCCAAATCTTAGAAGGATTATGTGCCGGGAACTTTATATATATTTTACATGCCCTTCTTCCCATTTCCCAGCTAAAAGAAACTGAGACTCAAACAAGTAAGGGCTTTGTGTCCTGTGATTTTCTGAATTCTATCTAATAACAATAATAGTAACTAAACAAACCATTACCACTGAGCCGATTCAAATTCTTGCTTCTTGTGACTGCATGAAGGCCAGAGTTTATTATGTTCCAGGGTTTTTAATAGCTGATTTTTCAGAAGTAGATGTTCAGAGCTTGCTTCTGAGGCACATGCAGGTGAACTTGAACCTCCAACCTTAAAATGAGCCAAAAGCAGTAATCATTTCTACCACCCAAGGACTCTTTACGATCTAATCAATCCCAACCCATAGTGGCCCTACAGAACAGAAAGGAACTTCCCTGTAGGGTTTCTGAGACTATAAATCCACAGAATTAGACTGCCACGTCATTCTGCTGAGTGACTGGTGAATTTGAACGTTCAGTCTTTCAGTTATCGGTCAAGCATCAGGGCTCCTTAAGGGACTTGATCGTTTCCTCTAATTCTTGTTTCAATACCAAAACACTCTATCAATCACTCACTTGACAATTATTCAGCACTTTTGTCTTGAGACCAGAGGAACTGGACAATCAGCCTTGTCACCTTCTTTGAACCTTGAACCCAGCAGGTCATGTTCACAGCTTTACGATGCTGTGGACCTGTCCTTGGTGCTGAAACATCATCTGCAGCCTTCTGTCTCTGCAGCCTGGGTTAAAACCACCTCTAGACTTTGGGGAATTGTAAGCGTTGCTCCTTAGAAAGCCCAAGACTATTACTAGGTGCAGAGAGCCAGGGTTGAGGAAGTGCTCTCTGTTATCCTGGTACATCTAGAGTGCTAACGCTAGATTCTGGCTTGACTCTCTCAGACACAGGTGTGGAGGATGCTGTCCAGGGTCTGCCTACATCCTCCACACCTGTGTCGGAGAAATTGGCTGGATTTAGCAGAAGGAGAACAAGCACTTGTGTGCATCCTGGGGAGGACACCATGGTGGATGAGGGTCAAGAATCCATGGCAAGACTCAGACAAAGACTCAGAGAAGCTTTCAGATCCTAAGGGACTCTTCTAGAAAAGGGGCCCAGGCTAGTTCTGCTGAGAACCAAATACTGGGGGCTTCAGGAAGGTAGACTTCAGAAAACTTTCTTACAGGTAGCATTCCCCAACAAAGGGTTGTTTTTTTCACAGGAAGAGATGAGACTCCCAGAATGAAGAAAGACAACACATTCCACGTTTTAAGCATCTCATGAGAGCAGACCAGCCCCTTGGGCAAAATGGCTATCATTTATTATCTATTCTATCTGTCATGTTACAGATGAGCAAATTGAGGCTCAGAGAGGGGAGATAACTTGTTCAAGGTCACATAGCTGGTAAATAATTGGGCTAAAATCACACCCAGGTCTGTTTAACTTCAAACCTGTGCTGTTCATTTCTATGCTATGACAGCTCCCCAATCCAGCCCAGAAGGTGAGGATTGCTACACCACCACCACCACTACTTCCATGCCTCCTCCGCAGCCTTCTCCCAGTGCCTGCCCCTCTCCACCCCCTTGGGTTGAGTTTTAAGGAAGAAAGAAATGAAAAATGTATGAGGCGCCCAGCCCAGGGTGTGGGCCCTGATCCGATTAACACTGATGTTTCTTTCATGAGGGAAGGGACAGTGTTTCTCACCTGCAGCAGCTCAGGGCTGCAGAGGAGGCTGCCTGTAAGTCACCAAGGCCACCTGCCTCCCAGCTCTGCGGGCTCTTCAACCTGCCCCACCCCACCATCTGCCACCACCTTCTCCTCCTCTCTGGCTCCCTGTGGCCCAGCCACGACTCTCTCAGAAGCCCCACCGAGCTCCAGCTCACTCTCAGGGGCAGCCTGTGGCAGTGGAACAAGCGTAGGATTTGAAATCAGACCAAAGTTTAAATCCCGGCTCTGCCACTTAGTAGCTATTAGACTTAGAGAAACCACGTAAACTTTGGCTTCCTCTTTACTGAAATGTAGACAACGCTAGCTAGCATCGTGGAGTTGCTGTGAGATGTGAACCAATGTATCCTGAGCTTGGAACATAGTTTACTTCCTTTTGGTGAACAGATAAGTAGCCATCACTGTTACTTCTACTACTTGTTATGTATCATCAAGTGGATCCTTGCCCATAATGAGCCAACATGACAGGGTAGAACTGCCCATGCAGTTTCCTAGGCTGTGATCTTTACAAGGGCAGATAACTGAATCTTTTCTCCCACAGAGTTACTGGTGAGTTTAAATTGTTAATAGTTAGTTGATAGCAACTAAGCACTTGGCCACCATGCCACTAGAGCGCCTACCTACCACTACTAAAACTGTTGTTATTATTGTGTGCCATCAAGTCGCCTGTGACTCATAGTGACCCTATGTACAACAGCACTAAACTCTTCCCTATCCTCTGCCAATCTCACTGTCTCCAACACATCTACCCCCATTACCCCAGTCACTAAATCAATCCACCTCATAGAGGGTCTTCCTTTCTTGTGCTGTCTCTCCACCCTCCCAAGCATGACATCCTTCTCCAAGGACTTGTCCCTCCTTGCAACATGTCCAAAGTATGTCAGATAAAGCTTCAGAATCCTTGCCTCCAAGGAGCAGCCTGGTTTAACCCTCTCCAGGATGAACTTGTTTGTTTTCTTAGCAGTCCATGGTATATTCAATACTCTTCTCCGGCACCACAGTTCAAAGGCATCAATTCTCTTTCTGTCATCCCTAGTCATTGTCCAACTCTCTGATGCATAGCAAGTGATTGCAAAGACCATGGCCTGTATCAGGTGCACCTTAGTCTCCAGACTGACACCATTGCTCTTCAGTACTTTGGAGAGGTCTCTAACAGCAGAATTTCCATAGCAATACATCTTGTCATTTCCTGGCTACTACAACTACTATTTCTAGATCTATTAATGTAAGTGTTTCTTATTTGAGTACTGATGACTTGCAGCTAAAAGAGAAATGGGTGAAAATCCAGGTGGTTGGTCAAGGTCTTATTCAGGGAGATGCAAGGCACTCTTTGGCGAAGTTTCACTGTTTGTCCCCCATAAGCTATCTCCACTGTGCTGTGTGTTGAGTACCTTAAAGTCAGGGTTTTCAGAGGCAGTTACATGGAAGGAGAAGGCCTACTCTTCTCCAATTAAGCAGCTGGTGGATTTGAACTACTGCCTTCGGGATTGAAGCTCAGCTTCTTTCCACTAGACTCTGCTAACACAAAGGGGCAGTAATAATGGGCGTTAGACTTGCAAGGCTCCACTTACTGGTGTTTGCCTCATCCGACTTTGCAGCCCACAGAGAGGTAGAGAGTTGCTTGAGTGGAGGAGACCAAAGGTATCCTGACTCTTGAACAAGCTGGTACTAGATGATGAGTCAGGGAGACCTGCTGTCCACGCATAGTGCATGGGATCTAGCAGCCCTTATGGGACCTGGTCAACAACAGGAAAGCAGGGTGCACATGGGACTCTCTTGGACAGCCTGGCTCCCAGAAGAAAATATTCTCTCATCTTCAGGCTGAGAGTCCTTGGCCTGGGCGCTTCTGCAGGTTGTCCCTCTGTGCTTATGGTTGTTGTTGTTATGTGCTGTCTAGTTGACTGTGACTTACTGTGACTCTATAACAACATATCAGAATCTTGCCCTATCTTGGGTTTTTCTCATGATCTCTAATATGTTCAAGCCCATTGGTAACAATCATTCTATCAATCCATCTTATTAAGAGTCTTCCTCTCTTTCTCTGATCCTCCACCATTCCCAGCATGGTGTCTTTTTCCAAGCATTGGTTCCTGCTGACAATAAACCCAAAGTGTAAGATGATGTTTCACCATTCTAGCCTCTAAGGAGCACCCTAGTTGTACCCCCTCCAAGATGTATTTGTTTCTTTGTTTGGCAGCTCATGAGATATTCAGTAGTCTTCACCAGCACCAGAGTTCAAAGGCATCCATTTTTCTTTGCATCCTTATTCTTTTTTCCAATTTGAAATGCATATAAAACAATGAGAGTAATAACAAAACTTACTATCCAGTGTTATGACCAGGGTTGTTGTTGTTAAGTGCTGTCGAGTCGTAGATGACTCATAACAACCCTGTGAACGAAAGACCTGAGCACTGTTTATAGAGTTTCCAGAGGCAAGCCATATCAGAAGTGGATGCCACTCCTGCTTCCAAGCTTGTTTTAATCGGAAAGCTCCACCAAACACTGTCCACCATGGGTAACCATTATTGCATTTGACACATCAGTGTCACAGTATTTAGCCTCGCAGCAACCATGAGTTACCCCTGTGCAGCAATGCACAGACCAGGGTTATACCACCTAGGAGAATGATTGACAAAAGCAATTAAAACCAGGCCTGAGGGCCGCAGATTAAAATCACCCATCTTGGGCTTGATAGCATAATTCTGTCCACTAGGCCAACGTAGCTCTCTCTATGTTGTCATTATTGTTGTTAAGTGCCGTTGAGTCATAGACGACTCATAGCAACCCTATGAATGAAGGGTGCAAATGCAGCAGAGAGCTGGAGCAGAAGGCCCCTCTTGGACTTGCCAGCTCTCCAGGTCCTGGAAGTTAATGTGGGCCTGGGACATCCGGCTATCTGGATCTAGGTGATCCATCAGGGGGTTCAGGCACCGTTCCCACTCCTTAACCACAGAAGAGCTCATCACAGCTGCTCTGAGCCTCCTTGCTTGCGTGCCAGATGATACACGAGGCTGTGAGGAGGAGGAGGCGAGGGGAAGAGGCCGGGAAGTCTGCACCCAAGGGAGCACCCTGCACGCCAGTCTCCCTCACGCAAGGGGCTTGACACGCAATGTGAAGGCTTCTGGTCAGGTCTTCTCTGCCCAGCCCCTCCCACAAGCACAGCTACAGTGGGCTCAGCGATCCTGGCCCTGCCCCACTCCCTGCTGTCCGTCATGTAGTCCATCCATCTGCCTTCTCCATGGACAGACTAGTCACTCACCTCTTCCTTGATCTGCTTGTTGGGTACTCACTGTTCCTGCCTGTCTGTCTGTCCTCCTGATGGTTGTCAAGTTTTCTGTGTATTTAGCAGGCTGCCCATCCCTCAGTCTGTCTGCCTTTGGTCCTCCTGTTTGCCTGTAAAGTCTACGTGTCCTCTATCCTCTTTATCCTCTTAGCCCATCTGTTGTCTATCATTGTGTCTGTCAACTGCCTTCTTAATGGTCAGCGGCTCTGCCATTCATCTTTCAGTCTGTTTGTCTTCCTCTTTTTATCTTCTGCCTTCCTATCTCCTGCTCACTCTCTTGCCCCTTACTCTGTGAAATTTCTCTTTGCCTATTGCTGCCGTCTTTCATCTTTGATACTCACCCCTGCTTTACCATGGACCAGAGCTGGCTACCAGCATCCATGGGAGCTCTCCAAGCCCCCAGCCCCAGTTTTCCAATCCACCCCTCAACCTCCCTGTTAAAGTCTCTCCCATTCTTCCACCTTCTCCTCCTCCTCTCTCCAGCCCTGAAGTGAGAGCTGTAGATTTAGTCGAAGGTATTTGAGGAGACGAGGCTCAAATTAATGGTGAAAATAAGGTTTTATGATTTCATTTCAGTTTTATTCCTCGACTGATTTTCTCCATTACCACTGAGCAGCAATTGAGAACGGCTGTTCTCTGCAGTATTTATGGTAATGCAGGTTAATGTCTGAGTTCGAGGAGCTCAATTAGCAAATTCATGGACAAGGGGGTCTGTTCGTGCCTCTCTTGTGAAGCTTGGTGATTCATTAGCCACAGGGAGATGTTGGGTTCTGGGTCCGCATACAAAAATGTGCAGGCCACTGCTCTCCCAGACGTGGGGCCTGGCTCAGGGAGCCTGACAGGTTTTCACTCCTGGTACCTGTGTTCCAGTCTGGCACACAGTAGGCCTTCAATATTTGTTGAACAAGTTCTGTTCTTCATAGGTGTTTCTAAATATTCAATAAATCAATTAATCATTTTATTCCCAGTGCCAGGCACAGGGTCCAGAACAAAGGAGATGCTTTCAGGTTCACTAGTGACATTGACACATCTCTTTATTCCCTGTGGGCTTGTCAGATTACATGTTTGTTGACTGATGAACTGACTGACAATAAGTGAAGGAATGAACACCACTTGTGCTTTCTAGCTTCAAGACCAGGCTATTCTGTCTCCACAGTACTGCATTGAGGGTGACTGGAAGAAAGGATGTCTTGAAGGACCTAGTACTGGAGGAGTGAGCAGAGTTTCTGCCCCGACCCTAGGCCAGACTGTCAAATGTTGAAAAGCCATTTCTAGGTTTGTAGCTTTAGAGAATGCTGGGTGGGGACTCATAAGCTGAGTAGAAGTGCTGCCAGGGACTGTGTCTATCCTCTCCTAGCTGTCTAGACCCGATTCTCAGGGAAGGGGATCTGAGCAAGAAGGACCTCATTCTTTTAGTGCCTTCCCAAGACTGGCCTCTTCGGAAAAATCACCTCTTAGTGATGCTCAGCTGAGTAATTTTGCAATGTGGAATTTGGAGCCCAGAGAGGGAAAATGTCTTGTCTATGGCTGCACAGTAAGTTAGTGGAAGAGCTGGGATTTGAATGCAGATCTTCTGGATTCTTTACTTCTCGCTGTGTCCTAGCCCTGTCCTTTGTCTTCTGACTTCTCATACCCTCCCCCTTCTTCCACTCTTCAGGGACAGGGACCTTCACCTCTTTGTTCACTACTGGATCCCCTGCACCTGGCACCATGCTGGCAAATACAGTTAGCGTGCAATCAAGCCTTGTTGAATTAGTGAATGAGTCTACTTCCCATGAGGACAAGATAATTCACAGCATCACCCACTTATTATGCTCGAGTTATATGTGCCCAGTCCTTGTAACAGCCCTTCAGGGACAACATTAACTGTGTCCCCATTTTCACTTGAGCAAACAGTTCTGGGAGGCCACACAACTTGTCTCAGGCAAGCTGGTTGGTGGCAAATTAGGAACTAAGCCCCCTCATTCGGCATCTGAGCCCCATACCCTCTGAGTCCTGCCCTCTGTACCCTTTGCTGGAAGCTGAGCCCGTCCACCTGTCCCCCTGCCAGCTCCACTTAAGGCCATCCCAAGACCGACATTTTTCCAGCCCTAGGCAAGTGGCCCAATCAACCCACCACATCACCTCTCCAGGCTGGAGTCAGAGTTGTGACAGGGGGACCAGGAGAGGCCAGGTCCAGGGGGTCCAAGGCCAGGCTCCAGCGGCCCCCAGCCGTCAGAGGCCTCGTCAGTGTCAGCAGCGGCCTCTCAGTGAGATGAGGTCGACATTTCCTGCACAGCCTGCCACCAGCTGCCTGTCTCTCCCAGGCAGGGGCTCTAGTGGGAGGAGGCCTGGTGTGAGAGGCAGAGATGTGACAGCCAGGCCCGGGAGATGGGCCCCCAGTGCCCTTCTCTTCCAAGAACTTGACGAAGAAAGCAGATGTGCCCACACTGAAGGCCCGCAAGAGCAGCTGCTCACGTCCACGGGCCTCACTGTACCACCCGCATGCTTTGCAGGCTTCCTGTCCCTCAGCCCCTCACAGCCATGCATCCAGCACAGTGAGCAACCCATTTTACAGCCAGGGAAACTGAGGCCCAGAGATACAGAACCAATTGCCTAAATGCACGCAGAGTGGTGGGTGCTGGACCAAATGCTGTTTACTCCTAGAACCTTCGCCCTTACACTCCACCCCCAGAAGCTTCAGTTTAAAGATGTGAAGTCACACAGATGTGGGTCAGCCTCTGGGGGAATTTGCTCCCACAGCTAAAGGAGGCAGGAGAAAAGATTAAGAGACAGGTTCAGCTCAGCTTCTACTATGGATTTTTGGTATTTGCTGTGTGACCTTTGGTAAGTGGCTAAACCTCTCTGATCTGCAGTAATCTCATCCTTAAAGTATTGGTTTTATGCTCGCCTGTCTGACAGTGGAGGCTTGTTTCACTGGTCCCTGACAGCCCTTCCATTTGCTCTTTCTGGTTTTCTGGGCTGAAAAAGGCCTTCATGTGCAGAAGGAGAGGTGGCCTGTGGCAAGGTCCTGCCCCCATCAGTTCACCAGTAGGAATCTAATGACCAGAGAGAGTGACTTGCCCAAGGTCACACACACATTAACATCCACGAACGGATTCCCAGTGCAGCACCTTCCCCCGCTCCGCTGCCACAGCAGTAAAAGTTGAAAGAAGTTTTAAGAGATTTACCTTTGGCCCTTGTTTTCTGTTGTTTTTTAAGAAATCTTTATTCCTTTTTCTTTGAAGAGAAGTAGCACACTGGGGTTCATAGAAACCCGTTTTTCATCCTTTTAAACAAAAAATAAGCAAACTCAGTCTTGAAGACCCTGAAAATAGAAATGGCATCTCAGCTTCCTCTCACTTGTCTCACCCCCCCAGAGATGTGGTGGCTGTCTCCCTGGGTCCCTGGCGGCTGGCACCGCCGTGGAAAGGCCCGGCGGGGGTACTTGCCGGACCAGCTGCTGCATAAACAGCAAGCGACTTCAGACAGACTGGAAAATCAGGCGCCACTTCAAAGGCGCCGTGACAGGCGGCGCGGTGGTGGGAGCATGGAGGTGGCCTCCCCTGGCGACCAGCCGTGAGCAGGAGGCTGGACTCTCTGCTGTGTTCTCACCGAGAACAGCAGACAGGAGGGCAGGCACCACCTCCCCCCCAGCCAGGGAGCTGTTACAATATTTGTCAACCTGTGAGCTCCGGGGGGGCTGCAGAGCCCACCTGAGGGTGTGAGGAGAACTGAGTGCTGGCCCAGGGGACTGACACTGTCCTGACCCTCCTGTGGTCAAGCTCCATCTGCAGAACTGCTGGCCTCGGGCAGAGGGTGGGGCAGCCGGCAGGCAGCAGGCCCTACCTGGTGGACAGACAGTCATGAAAAGGGCCAGCTACTCCCTGAACCCCTCTGTGTGCCGAGCTCTGTGCACCGCCCCACAAGCGTCTCTCCATTCTCATCGCTGAGGAAGAGCAAGAAAGATGTGGCCCGGAAAGCAGGAGGAAGTCCCTCCAGAAAGACCGGGGTAAATAACTCTAAAGCATTGTGTGTGAAAGGGGACAGTTACGAGTCTGTGTGTGACTGCATATGAACATGTGAGGGGATGTGCGTGTGTGTACGTGAGAATGTGTAGATGTCTGTGTGTATGTTGAGTATGTAGGAGCGTGTGAGTGTGAGTAGGTGTGTATGTATGTGAGCCTGTGTGTGAGGGACCACGAGTGTGTGAGGGACCACGAGTGTGTGATTCTGTGCATGTGTGTGTCTGAAGTGGAAGTGAGTATGCAGCGTATGTGTGAGTGTGTGTGAACATGAGTCTATGTATGAGTGTGGTGGTGGTGTTGTTATGTGCTGCCGAATCGCCTGCGACTCATAGTGACTCTATGTACAACAGCTCTGAACCCTGCTCTATCTTGAGCCAATTTCATTGTCTCTGACGCACCTACTCTCACTACCCCAGTCACTGAGTCACTCCATCTCATCCAGGGTCACTGAGTCAATCCATCTCATCTAGGGTTTTCCTCTCCTGTGTTGGCCCTTCACCCTCCTAAGCATAATGTCCCTCTGCAAGGACTGGTCCCTCCTGGCAACATGCCCAAAGTATTTCAGATGGAGCTTCAGAATCCTTTGCCTCCAAGGAACAGCCTGGTTTCACCATCTCCAGGGTGGACCTGTGAGTGTGTGCCTGTGTGCCAATGATCATGAGTGTGTGAGTCTGTGTGTGACTGTGAGAGAGAGTCTATGTGTAAGGGTGTTGCTGTCCGTTGTCCAGTTGGAACCCATAGAGATCCTCCAGCAGGGTTTCAGAGACAATCAATCACATGGGAGAAGACTGGCCATCCTTCTGTGGAGCAGCGGTATTCGAACTGTATGCCTTTGGGATTGCAGCATAGCTTCTTAGTACTAGGTCATTGGAAAACCAATGTGAACAAATCAGCGTGTGAGTGTGTGCGCACGCATGCACACGTGAGTCTGTGTCAGAGTGTGAGAGAGTGTGTTTATGTGGGCCTGTGTGTCTTTGAGTCTGTGGTGAGGGTCTAGGAGAGCATGAGTGGCTATGAGTAAGTGTGTGTGTGTGTGTGTGTGTGTGTGTGTGTGTGTGTGTGTGTGTCTCACATGTGAGCACCTTGTGTGTGAATGAGGAGTGTGTGTGAGAGTTTGCGTCCAAGTGTCTCTTGCTTACTTTCTGTTCACGCCTTGCTGGGAGTATTCCCATACCTACTCATCCCACGCCAGGCCCCCGACCTCCCTCTCCTTCACTCTCCTTCTTCTCCCCCATTGTTCCTCTTCCTCCATCTCAGAGGGATACTGGAGTTGAGACAATCTGAATTTTCAGATGTCTCATTCCATGGCCATGTAAACCCCAACTAGAGGCCTTGTACCTCCAAGCCTCAGTTTTCTTATCTGTGTAATGGGCTGCATTGTTCCACTTCAAGGAGGGATTGAGGTCTGAAAAGCCCAAACAGATGCCTGACACAGAGCAGAGAGAATGTGCACAGATGCTTCTCCCCTCCTCACTTTCTTTTCCTCCACCTCTGCTCTCCTTAGTTCACTCCCAATCCTGCTGAGAGCCTCTGTTTCCCCACCTGCAAGTGGGAGAGTGCTCCCCATCATTGTGGAGAAGATTAGGATAGACATGTGTAAGCCGGGCAAGCAATCCTAGGCATCATAATTTCTCAGCTTAAGTTGTCATTGACTGGAGGGCCATCGGAGGGGGTGTGTGTTGAATTCTTTTTTTTTTTCATTGACTTTAATAAAAGTTTACAGAGACTTTGGATTCCCATTCATTCATTGTTGCACTTTCCTCCCTGCCCACCACTTCCCCCCTCCATTTGCTTTTCTCTTTGAAAAGTAAAAGAAAAAAATTCTTTTATTGTTATTCAATCCCTCCCCCAAGTGTGTTGAACTCTTTACACTAATCTTAAGTGTAGAGCTAAATAGCTTTTTACACAGGTGTCTACCCATGAAACCACCACCTGAATCAAAATGTGAAACATTTCAGGGAACTTTAAATGCTCCCTCAGGCCCCTTCCCAATCAATACCCCCCCTATCAGCTCAGCAGAGGTAACCATATTCTGACCACCCATATAGTAAAATTCCAAGTTAGAAAAGAGAGTCAGGTTGCAGGAAGCAGAGTGGACTGGATAAGAGGTGTGATGGAGGGACCAGGGGGGCAGGGTGCAATCCTAGAGAAGCTATGGGGAGATGAAGAGGTGGGGTGGAGGGCAGATGCTGGCCGTTAGCAAAGGTCCTCAAGCCTGGGGTCTCAAGGGACCCCTTCTCCAGAAGCATCCTGCCGCCCTACAAGGAGGTAGGGGACAGAAGAACCACCTCACAGTCTGAGGTCACGTGGGTCCGAGAGATCGAGGCTGGGCCAGCCCAGCAGAGTCAGAGACATGGACAGCTGCCGCCCCAGTCCTTTGATGTGACAGAGATGGAGACACACACATACTTGACAATTAATTGTGACTTTCACCACACAGCGGCCGCTTCCTATTGATCTCCGCCCGTCTGGAGTGAGAGAGACAATTAGGAGGGAGCACAGCGGCAGCAGCTAATTACCCACAGAATGAAAACCGTGCCTTTCAATTTATTAAATTTTTATCACAAAAATAACCTGGTCGTCCCCTCCTGCTGAGAAGCAAGGTGGGGGGGTTGCTCTGGAGTGCACCCATGGCGGCGCTGCACAGATGCTCAGATCCCAAAGAAGGCACTGCCATCCCAGTGCCCCCAAAGCACCCTACCTCAGCTCTGGGAGAGGGCTGGAATAGAAGGGCCACCGTGTCCTCAAAACCAATCCCAGGGCCCAAGGCCTCTGTGCCAAGTAAAATTAGGAAGCAGACCTAATGAAACCAGGCAGAAGTCCCCAAGGGAGCCAGAGGTTTAGATGAAGGCCTGGGTATGTCCAAGTCAAACTGCGAAGGCTCTAGGGGGATTGCTCCTCGGCTGACAGGCTACCTGTGTACAGGCAGAGCCTAGGAGATGGTGCAGACAAACCGCAGGAGGCCTCTCAGGATTTTTACAATCCACTGTGGCCTAGTGGCAAGAAGCTATGCTGCAATCCCAAAGGCTGGCTGTTCGAGGCCACCAGCTGCTCAGCAGGAGAAGGAAGGGCAATCTCCTTCCAAGCAATTAACTGCCTCTGAAAACCTCTGGAGGGTCAGCTACGAGTCAGTTCTGGCTCTGTGGTACACAACAACAACAACAATGACAACTGTTATTACAGCTCTGGTGGGTGAGTGATAAGAAGCTGTGTTGCAATCCCACAGGTTCAAATACACCAGGGCTCTATGGGAGAAGTTTGGATAATCTCCTTCCATGTCATTTACTGCCTCTGAAAACCTGCTGGAGAGTTAGCTATGAGTTGCTTCCAACTCGATGACAAACAACTATTATTAAAAGGGAGTTCTGGTGGAAAGACGTGGTGCAGTCAACCCAAAGGCACATAGTTCAAACTCACCAGTTATTCTGTGAGAGCAAGATGGGCAATCACCTCCAGGGACATTTACTGCCTTTGAAAATGCACCGGAGAGTCAGCTGTAAGTTGGTTCTGACTCGACCATACACAACAATAAGAAGTGTTATTAAAAGGAACCCCAACCACTCAATAGTTAAGCCCTCAAGTGCTATCTAAAAGGTCAGTAGTTCAAACTCCCCAGTAACTCCGTGGAAGAAAAGATCTGGCCGTCTGCTCCAGTAAAGACTACACCCTAGGAAAGCGCGGGGCAGTTGTACTCTGGCGTGCGTCAGCAAAGGTGCTCTCGGGAAGTGGTTAAATAAACACTTTCTGTTGCTGATGTTAGATGGATCTTGGCTGAAAGCAGAGAATACCAGAAGAATGTCTGTGTTTCATTGATTATACAAAGGCATTTGACTGTGTGAATCATAACAAACTGTGGCTGACTCTGAGAGGAATGGGAATCCCAGAACATTTAATTGTGCTAGTGTGAAACCTGTACTTGGATCAAGAGGCAGTAGTCAGAACAGAGCAGGGTAACACTGCATGGTTAAAAATTGGGAAGGGTGTACGCCAGGGATGCATCCTGTCTCCATACCTTTTCAACATGTATGCAGAGCAGATTATCCGAGAAGGCGGGCTCTATGAGGAGAATTGTGGCATCAGGATTGGTGGAAGATCTATTAACAATCTGCGTTATGCAGATGACACAACCCTGCTTGCTGAAACTGAGGAGGACCTCATGCACTTGCTGCGAAGGGTCAAGGACTGCAGCCTTCAGTATGGACTGAGGCTCAATGTCAAGAAGACAAAGATTCTCACCACCGGACCAATTGGCAGCGTCAGGATGGATGGTGAAGAGATTGAGATTGTTCACAGCTTCAGTTTGCTCGGCTCCACAGTCAACACTCTTGGCACCAGCAGTCAGGAAATCAAAAAGCGTATCGCGATGGGAAAGTCTGCTGTTAGGGACCTCTCTAAAGTACTCAGGAACAACGGTGTCTCTCTGGAGACTAAGGTGCGCCTGATACAGGCCATGGTATTTGCAATCGCTTGTTATGCATCAGAGAGTTGGACAATGACTAGGGAGGACAGAAGGAGAGTGGATGCTTTTGAGCTGTGGTGCTGGAGAAGAGTACTGAATGTACCATGGACTGCCAGGAAAACAAACAGATTCATCTTGGAGAGGATTAAACCAAGCTACTCCTTGGAGGCAAGATTCTGGGGCTTCGTCTGACATGCTTCGGACACGTTGCCAGGAGGGACGGGTCCTTGGAGAGGGACATCACGCTTGGGAGGGTGGAGGGACAGCGCAGGAGGGGAAGACCCTCTATGAGATGGATTGATTCAGTGACTGGGGTAATCGGGATGGGTGTGTCAGAGGCAGTGCGGTTGGTGCAGGATAGAGCAGGGTTTAGGGCTGTTGTGCATAGGGTCGCTATGGGTCGCGAATGACTCGAAGGCACATAACAACAACAACAACATTAAACAAAAGGTCAGTGATCAAAACTCCTCAGCCATTCTGCATGAGAATGACCTGATAGTCTGGGCAATGCCTTGAAAACCCTGTAAGGTAAGTCTAAGCATGCTGAGGCTTTGTCTGACACACTTTGGGGCAAATTGCAAGGAGGGACCGGTCCTTGGAGAGGGACGTTATGCTTGGAAGGGTGGAGCGATGGAGAAAAAGAAGGAGACCATCGATGAGATGGATTGATACAGTGACTGGGGTATTGAGAGTAGGTGAGTCAGAGACAGGAAAGTTGGCACAGGATAGAGCAGGTTTCAGGTTTATTGTACATGGTGTCACCGTGAGTCACAAGCAACTCAAAGGCGCATAACAACAACAATAACAACAACAACTCTATTCTGTAGGTTCCTGGAAGTCAGAATTCATTGATGGCAATGTACGTGACTTGCCATTTTAAGAGTCCTTAGTGGTAAGGAATTTATTGTGCCGTCAACACGAAGGCCCCTGGTTTGAATCCACCAGCTACTCCTCAGGGGAAAGATGGGCAGTCAACCCCTGTGCCATTTCCTGTCTCTGAAAACCCACTGGAGGGTCAGCTATGGGTCGGTTCTGACTCGATACTGCACAACAACAACAACAACAACAAATCAACTTGAGAAGGAGCTCTAATGGCCTGTTGGTAAGAAGCTACACTGCAATCCCAAAGGCAAGTGGTTGGAATCTGTCAGCTGCTTCTTGGTCAGCTACGAGTTGGCTCTGACTTGACGGCACACAACAGCAACAATCAAGTTGATGGCTCATAATCACCACCACTATCTGGCACCATTTATTAAGTGATCTAAAAAATCCAAATAAAAACACTCATTGATTTTGAATTGGAAGCAACTACTGGCTGACCCTTCGTTGGACTTCTGAGGCTATCGACTGCAGGAGAGGAGATGGCCCATCTTTCTCCCATGGAGCTGCTGGTGAATTCGAACAACCAGAGAGGTGGGGCCTTTGAATTAACACTAAAAAGACCCATCATGCCCATTTTACAAATGTGGAAACTTAAACTTAGAGAGTTGGAGTTGCTTGCTTAAGGTCACACAGCTGGTTTGGGGTGGGGAGGATGTTTATTCTCTTCATCTTTTCATACAAGTGTAGGAGTGAAATAAATATGTTGCCTCTCAGAGCCTCTATTCTTGCATCTGTAAAATGGGAATGATGTAAATGCTCTAGGAGGAAGTTGGGCTCCCCTTCAATGATGGGGGGGCAGAGGCTCTAAGATGTGGTTGCCCACTCAAGGCCAGCATCTGGGGTGCAAGGTCAGCAGAGAGTTTCCAGCCAGCTCCCTCTTCACTCCATAAGCATCGAAGCTTAAACCAGGAATTCTGGGTGTTTCAAATGGTTAATTGCTCAACCACTAAGTGAAAGGTTGACAGTTTGTATTCAGAGGCGCCTAGAAAGAAAAACGTCATGCTCTGCTTTCAAAAGCTCACAGTCTTAAAAACAATATGAACTGAGGTCTGCTCTGCAATATGTGGGTTCACCAGGTGTGAGCATGGACTTGAAAGAAGCTGGCGTGGTTTTTTTTCAGTTTAAGTTCAAACCTAGCTCCACCTTCTCCTACATGTGGGATGAGGGTCCTAGGTGGGTTACGCACCAGGAGGACTCTGAAGCTCTTCGACCTACCTGGCTGGGGGGAGTCTTTGAGCATCACCCTGTGGTAACCTCCCATGGCCCCATAAGCTAAGCAAGCAAAGCAGTGCATGTTGTAGATGAAGGTTCTGATACCCTCATAAATAAGGAGAGAAGCCTTGGTAGCACAGAATGCCTGGGGCTGGGCTGGAACCAGAATCAGGGTCTCGAAGGCTCGTGACTTTCTGCTGGTGATGGAGCAGAAGTGCTACATCTAAGCTGGCTTCAAGGGCATCTTGGAACCTACACCCATCTCTCCAGCTGGTCCCAGAACTCAACTCAAAGGTCTTTGTTACCTCTCCTCCCTGCCAATAATTACTCAGCCTCCGGAAGGCCCCCTGCAGCCTTGGCTTCTGCAGGAGGTGGTGGGAACCAGGGAGGAAGGCTTATCCCACCAGCCTCTACCCCTGTACATGCCAACTCCCATCCAGGTATGTCTTACTTACTTACTTACCAACTGTCTTACCTCCCGGAGCCAAGAAGCTGGAGAAATAGAAGTGAGGAAGTAGGGGTTCCTGAAAAGGGTCACTTAGGGTGGGAGGCAGGGTAAGTGGTATCATTCACTTTCCCAAGCAGAGAAAAGAGTACATAATCTATTTGTCTGCTTTCTCTGTGCCTTCATTTGAAGGAAAAAACAAACAAACAAACAAACCAAGCAAACAACAAACAAACCAACAACTGAACAATAATCTAGTTGCTCTTACCCCAAATCTGGCACCACTGTTAATTCTGACTCATGGCGACTCCATGCGTTACAAAGTAGAACTGTGTTCCACAAGGTGTTATTGATCTTTACAAAAGCAGATTGTCAGGCCTTTCTTCCATGGCACTTCAGGGTGGGTTGGAACCACCGACTTTTAGGTTAGTATTCATACACACGCACCCCCTATTAAATGGCAACAACAGCCATATTGTGCAGACATCACATGATTCTGCTGTACAGGGGATGAGCAGCAGTTCTCTGTACCCTGAGCCCCTGTGGGTTGTGAGCCAGGTGCTGTCACTTTGAACCCAGGATCCCCCTCAGTTTAATCCTCTCCATTCATTTGATAAAGATTCCCTGAGAGAGCATTGCTCATTCCTTGCATTAGCAAGATCTAGTATTTCCTGAGCAGTTACTAAGTGCTTGGAGCTCTGGTGGCCTAGTGGTAAGGAGTTGTGCTGCAAATCCAAAGGTACTTGGTTCAAATACACCAGCTGCTCCACAGGAAAAAAGATAAGCAAGGTCCTCCTGTGCAACTTATAGACTCTGAAAACCTGCTGGAGTGTTCACTATGAGTTGGTTCAGACTCAATGGCACATAACAATAACTAGCGTCCTTAAATGGTGCAAGTTGTTAACATGCTCAACTGCACAAAAAATTAGAGGTCTGAGTTTTCCCAGAAGTGCCTCAAAAGAAAGGCCTGGCAATCTACTAAAAAAAAAATCCATTGAAAGCCAAGGGGCACATTTCTATGCTGATACAGATGAGGTTGCCAGTCATTGCAAAGGAAAAGAGGTCTCTTACCTGGGAGCAAGGGCTACCCTGGAGAAAAAGGGGAGTGCACACTCCCTGCTTCCACAGCCCTAGCTCCCTCTCAGCGTCTCTCTTGAGGAAGACATGCTTAACATGGCCTCTTACAAATGCCTGAGCCTCATCTGCAGTTGTTTGTTCTGATGAGGAGCCTAGTTTCTGGCACCTCCCATCTCTAGTTTATTTAGTGTAAGATGCACTCAGAAAGAAGGTACTTAATTGTTGGCTTTGCTGATTTATCTGGCTCAAAAAAAAATATTTGAGTTTAGCAAGATTTGGGAAGTCAGGTGACTTCTGATTGATTACACCTCGAAAGGTCCAGTAAGAACATGGGGGGTGAGTTTATGTTAATGAGAAAGAACTGCTCGGAAAGGAGGGTGCACAACTTGGAGCACGTAATCTCACTAAATTGTCTGTGTAGACATTGTTTAATTGGTGTAAGTTTTGAGACTCAAACTTGAGTCATACTGAGAACGTATGAGCGACGTGCAGGTGAGTCAGCACTGTCACCTCCTTATTCCTTCTCCAAGAAGATTCCTGCATGAGCCTAATTTGCCTTACACACCGGGGCTCCCACAGCTGGTTTTTTGTGTATCTGGTGCCTACCCTCAAACCTGTTTAGTCATAGAGTTATTTGTGTGTCTATATTCCCCAACAAGATGTAAACTCTCCACAAAAGAGTCTGGATCTTTTTAATTTCCAATTCTGGGCACCCAGCCTAGTGCTGAATTGGATGTCACAGAACCAATGAGAATATCTGGGCAGCGGTGCAGTGTTCCACTGAGGACAGGACCCTGGACAGCTCCACTGGGTTCAGCTGGGTATTGCCTGAAGGTTGTTCTAGGAGGATGTTGTCAGTGACAATGACAGTACTGATAATGAGAAGGAGAGAGGAGGAGGTGAATGCTGATTAATATAACGAGGACACCAACAAAACACCAGCATATTAGCCTTTCTGTATTCGAGCCCTCCTGGGCTGTATTGGTCAGGATAAGCTAAGTTACGCTTCAGTAACAACCTACACCTAAAGCAACTCAACAATACAGGGTTTACGTCTTCGCCCCTGCAAAGCTTACTATGGGTCTAGATGACTCTGAGTGCAATTGTTCTCAAGCAGACTCTGAGAAAACCAGTCTACTTTGATCCTGTGGCTCCTTCATTAAACACAAAAACTCAGCTGCCCTGACAGCAAGCGAGAGCATGTAGGAGGGTTTGTACCAGCAATGTCACTTCTACTCATGTGTTATCCCACAGAAATGGTCCCAGGCCTCATTGAACTACAGGGACGGGGCGGGGAAGTGCAATTCTCTCCTGTCTCCAGGTGCAGGAGCTCTTAATGTCTTCTCCACATGTGACAACATTTCACACACCACATCTCAATTAGCCCTGCAGCAAGTCTTAAGCACACACAATACCAGGAGAATCAATAGAACACAGGGGCCAAGGCCTCGGGCTTTGGGATCAAAAATAAGTTTAAGTCCAAGTCTCATGGCCAAAGAAGTGATGGGCTAACTCTAAACATAGTGACCTCCCCGTCGTAGGAGGCAGCCAAGGAGAAGAAGCTAGATGGCCACCTATGTCATTCTCATCATTAGGCATTAATGTGTGATGTCTGAGGTAAAAGTTATGTTGAGTGACATGAGCTGAACTGAAGTGTGCCATTTAGTGGGTTTTGACAAATGTCTAGACCAGGGGAATTAACACTCCAATGAAAATAGAAACTACTTTTATTACACTGGAAAATAATTCCACTATCTCTTTCCTGCTCACTGTTCAAGCGATATCTGAATTTTAAAGGAAGTACAGGATGAGGACAACACTTAACCTCAAAAGGTGACTCAGAGGCAGCACTAAAAGAGGCACTCATTCTTGGGGACAAATTTGCATTCCCGCCAAGCTGAGAGTGAGTGCCTCCTTAAATTATGCATCCTAACCCCCCCCACACACACACACCCCCAAAGTGGACAATCAATGAAAATGATGGAGACCTTCAATGAGATAACGCAGTGACTACAACAATGGGCCTAAGCATAGCGGAGATCGTAATGATGGTTAAGGACCAGGTAGGGCTCGCTCTGTTGTCCATGAGGTTACTAGGAATCAGAGCTACCCTCATCTAATCTGAGGGCAGCTGACAAGATCCAGCATCTGACTCTCTTCAGCCCAGTCCCACCCTGAACTCAGGCAAGATGAGAGGGGGAGTGTACCTGGGAACAAGAGGCCCGTTAGGAGAGCCTCTCCAGTTACCATGCGGTCCAGGCTGCACAGATGTGAAAGGCAGGCTGATCTACTCGTGAAAAATCTGTTATTTATACACTGTGGACCACAGTTCTAATACAACACACCATGAATGGGAGCTGACTAGGCAGCAGATGGTTCCTGGTTATAACCAGGAAGCTGAGGCTCAGATAGGTAAGGACTTGCCCAAGGCCACACAGGTAAGGCCGTTTTCTCTGAGCCTCAAGACTCTGTGTCTCTGCCTTGGCCCTAGTGCTGCAGACCCAAGGGTTGCAGGTGAGCTGGGGAATCCCAGGGTGACCCCACCGGGACTCTGACTCCCATCCACCTGAGCCTGAAGGTCCAGGCCCTAACTACAATTGGCCATCATTCCCAGAGCCTGTCCCCCCTCAGCATCAGTGCTTCCGGCTGTGTCTTTTGACAGCCTTTCCCAGGAGCCAACGAGGGGTTCATTTACATACTACAGTGTCATTTGCATACTACTTAGGAAAAGCCTTCACTTTTCCCACCTGCAGCAAACTCCAGGCTGATTAGTTCTCCCCACACTGGAGAGTTAATTACTCTCCCATGTAGCCGGGTGTTTATTTGTAATCAGCACAGGCCTGGGAAGAGGGGGAGGAACTGGGCAGGAGCAGCTGCCAGTTTGCCTGAATTCAGAAGCAGCTCCTTGGGGTAGAGACGGGAGGGTGTACTGGGCGCCGCCAGAGTGCCGGGCCACACTGCGGACCTGAGCAGTCATGGGGTCCAGGGACAGAGAGGACAACCATTCCTAGGTGGTGCAGACAGTTAAGCATTTGACTGCTGACTCCAAGGTGGATGGTTTGAGCCCACCAATACGCAGCTTGGAAGAAAGCCTGGTAATCTCTTTCCAAAAGGTCACAGTCATGGAAATGCTACGAAGCAGAGTTTTCTGAAAGATGTGGGGTCACCATCACAGACTTACCTAGATGACAACTGGCTTTGGTTTTTATTTATTTTGTTTGTTTTGTTTTTTAAAGCTGGTTTGGGGGGCTACCAGGACAGCAGTGGAGGTATAATACCCAAAACCAATGACCCGAGGAAAGGTCTGCGAGGAGATGCTGTAACTGCCCTGTGTGATTCTTTCTCTCTAGAACCTTCTAGAACCATCCTCAGGCCTGAGACTGGATCTGTTGAGTGACTCACAGTCCTCTCTGAGCCTCAGTTTCCCCTCCCAGTTCACCAGGGATAACAACAGCCTCACCACATGCCCTTAGACAAGTAATTATGAGCTGGGCAAGCCTCATGAAAAACACAAATCTACTTGAATGCAAGAAATATTTCCAAATGTCAAGATTTTAAATGAACCCAGCTTCATGGGAGACTTAATGTCCTTTCCTCCAACCCAAATATTTCCTGTCCATCGAGATGCTTTAAGAGCCCCAGAACCTACTCCTTTGTCCAATGCTAAAGCATCATGTAGGAGCTGTGGTGGCTAACTGGTAAAAAGTTGCACTGCTAACTCAAAGGCACGTGGCTTGAATCCACCAGCTTCTCTGCAACATAAGGATGGCAATCTCCTTCTGTGCAAATCAGCCTCTGAAAATGCACTGGAGGGTCAACTATTAGTTGGCTCCAACTCGACAGCTCATAACAACAACAAAATATTATGTGTAAAGGTCCTGGCCAGCCCAGCCCAGCAGATCACCTTTAGACAGCCACTTAGAAGCTTCCCAACCAGATGCCATCGCATTGATTGCAACTTGGCGACCCCATGTGTTTCAGAGGGGGAACTAAGCTCCACACAGTTCTCAAGACTGAGACCTTTCAGAAACACATTGTCAAGTCTTTTTGGAGGTATCTTTGTGTGAGTTCTGAACCACTAACCTTTCAGTTTGTTGTTTGTTGTTGTTGTTATGTGCCATCAAGTCGCTTGCAACTCATAGTGCAACTCATAGTACAACAGCCCTATACCTTGCTCTATCCTGTGCCAAACTTATTGTCCCTGACACACCTACCCTCATTACCTCAGTCACTGAATCAACCCATCTCATCGAGGGTCTTCCTCTCCTGTGCTGTTCCCCTACCCTCCCAAGCATGACGTCCCTCTCCAAGGACTAATCCTGCCTTGCAACATGTCCGAAGTATGTCACATGAAGCCTCAGAATCCTTGTCTCCAAGGAGCAGCTTGTTTTCAACCTCTCTAGGATGAACCTGTTCTTAGCCGTCCATGGTATATTCCATACTCTTCTCCAGCACCACAGCTCAAAGGCATCAATTCTCCTTCTCTTAGTAGTGGAACACTAAATGGTTCATACTACCCAGACCAGAGGTCTTAGAGGCTATCAGTGGTCCCAAAGGTACAGGCTGCCTGCCTCAGACACTGAGGGAACCTGTTAAAAACACAAAAGCCTAGACTTCTGCTCAAGAGATTCTAACGTAGTGGATTGGGGCAACTCAGACAATTATATTCTCAATTAGATCTCCTAGGCGATTATGATGCAAGGGAGCCAAGGCTTTGGTTCAACGCTCTGTTGCACAGATGGGGAGACTAAGGCCTGAGAGGTGATTTGTTTGGGGACACTCAGCCTTATCTCCAGTCCATAGTCAGCTCTCCTAATGAAGTCTCAGACAGGAAAAGCCATCCATCCCAAGAGCAGGCTCTTATGTTCCTTTTCTTGCCATGATGATGTGGTTGGTGGTCAAGGTGAGGAGTTCCTGGCCAGTCCATGGGGGCCCCTAGTTGGGTCGATGAAAGCTCTCATTCCCCCGGGAAGGGAGAGAGAGGGCTCTTCCCTTTACCCTCATCTGTTCGTGACAAAGAACCAGGCGCAAACTCACAGGCTGTGACCGAAGCGGTGTGCCAGCTAAAATGCAGGATGAATACTTCTTTAGCATAAGTATGCCCCATGCAAATTGAACTGAGCAGTCTGTAATTTTATCTATTAAATCTGGCAACTCTAGACCCTTGGGCAAGTCATTTCATCTCTTTGAGCCTGTTTCCCTGTCTTTGAAAATGAACCAAGAATACTGCCTTGTAGGAATACTGTATAAATCGAGCTGGTATATTGAAAATCCCTGCCACAGAAGAGACAAGTTTGTGAGCTCATGAAACTATGGATGCCTATAAAGACTCCTCACACCCAGTGGGGGTATTTTATCAACCTCCATTCTCATCCCCAATTCCAGGTCCCAATTTTAGATTCTGGCCTGTAGGATGCCTTCAGAAAAATAATAGAATGTGATGGAAATAAGTCTACCACTGACTGGCTGTGTGAACTTGTGCGATTCACTTACCATCTCTGGACTTTGGTTTACCTTTTCCTGTAAAAGGAGCTCTATTGTACCTACCTCTCTGGGATTTATGGCGTTGAAATGAGTTGATGTATTAAGCCTCTGGACTCCTTGGGTGATACATATGATTATGTGCTAGCTGAAAGGTTGATGGTTTGAGCCCATCCTGAGGCACCTCAGAAAACAGACCTGGCAATCTGCTTCTGAAGGGTTACAGCCTCAGAAACCCTGTGAACCAATTCTACTCGGCACACATGGAGTCAGCATAAGCTGGGATTGACCCAACTGCAGCGGCCAGCACCATGAAGCACCTGGAGGTGTATGTAGTCTTAGGGAGTTGTGCTGCTAACCCAACAGTCCTGCCTCTCTGGTGATTCTAAGCTACCAGAGGCTTTTTCAGGAAAAAGATGGGCAATCTCCTCCCATGCAATTTACAGCCTCAGAAACACAATGCAAGGCCAACCAAGAGTCAGTTCTGAGTCAATGGCACAGACAGAGACTAAGCCTTGTAAGTGATGCCTGTTAACATCTTGCAAACAACCTCTGTGTGGTGCACCTTCAATCTTAAAATGTCCCAGAGAGAGCTAATGATCACGCCACAAACTGAATGGCTACAGGTGGAATTTCAGGCTCTGGGATGGGCAGATGAATAAAGGAGGTCATTTCTGCACATGGAGTATTCCCTAGTCACTTTACTCCACTCCATGTGATTACCGGACCCAGGAGGGTGGCCCCCCTCTCCTGCCCCACCTCCATGAGGCAGAGAGAGGCAATACCTCTTCACTGTCTCCCACAGCCTGCTGTTTGTTTTCCAAACCTCTCCTAATCCTCTTAATCTTTTTACATCTCATCTGCCTGCACGCCTGGTGGCTTCTATTAGCATGTTTCCAACTAAATTCAAATGCTGGAAACTTCTCCCAGAGCCGCTGAGCTGCTTCCCCTCTGGGCATCCAAGATGCCGGTCTCTGGATTGGGCTCAGGGCTTCATTTCTTTATCTTTTTCTTTCCCCCAACCCTGACCAAGAAATTGCTTTTGCCTTGTTTTGTCTACGTTTTTCAGTTTATTCTCAGAACTTCTCATAGTCACCACGCATGAACCCTCTGGGTGACAAGTAGGGGAAGAAGGAAAAAAACGAGCTTTTCCTAAATTTTTATCACATACCACCCTGCTGATTTTTTACCACACAACTGAGCCTGCTGAAGCAGTCCAGAGGAGTCATTCTCATCTCCACTTTACGTTGGAGCTCCAGGGACAGAGGTCACTCCTGCAAGATCACACAGCAAAAGGGCACAACTATAGACAATAAAAATAGTAAGTGGTTGCTAGTAGTTAAGGAAGAGGCAGGCAGGGAGGGATAGAGGAGATGGTACAGGGTATTTTTAGGGCAATGGGACTCTTCTGCATGATACTACACTATCGATCCATGACAGCGTGTATTTATTGAAGTCTATGGGGGAGAGAATAGTCTAAAAGTATTATATTTTAGGGCATTATTTTTATCGTAGGAGTATGCAATGAGGGTTGTAGAGTGGATTATATTTGGGGCTAGGGGGTTGGGTTTGGGGAGGTGTGGGGGGGGGATTGTGTACCAATGAGGGAGTTTTTCTTTTGCTTTTCAAGGAGAGGAGCAAATGGGAGGGGGGGAGGGGGGAGGGGTTTGTGCGGGGAGAAAGGTGCAACAATGAATGAATGGAATTCCAAAATCTCTGTAGATATTCATTGAAATGAAAAATAAACAACCTAAATTTAAAAAAAAAACAAACTCAGTAGACCTAAAGGCACTCTGGTGGCATAGCCAGTAGTGTATTGCTGCTGACCAAAACTCAGTAGACCTGCACAACCCAAAAAAATGAGCACTGACGTAAACGACAACCCTTAGTTACTTGTAATAAATCAGTGGTTCTTCCTATCATCTATCCTTTCAGTTTGGCCTACTGTGGTGGGTGTCATGTTGCAATGATGTTGGAAAGGAACTCTGGTAACGTAGTTCTTAATGTATTGGGATGACAATAAGGTCAACAGTTCAAATCCATCAGTTGGTCCACAAAGGAAAAATGGGCAGTTTTCTCCTGTGAAGTTTTTCAGCCTCAGAAACCCAACAGAAGGTCACCATGAATCAGCATCAACTCAGTGGCAGTGGGTTTTGGGTTTATGATTCTGGAAGCGATAGCACAGGTATTTCAAATACCATAAGAGTCACCAATGGTGAGTGGGTTTCAGTGAAATTTCCAGACTAAGACAGACAAAGAAGAAAGGCCTGGCAATTTTCTTCCAAAAATTGACCAGTGAAAACCCAATGGCTCAAAATAGAACACTGTGTGATAGAGTGCTGGAAGAGGAGCCTCCTTGCTGGGAAGGCACTCAAAATATACAGTGACTACAAAAAAGCATTCCAGTGGTAGTGAAGGTGGCAATAGTTCATTCTGCTGTTCACGTGTAGCAAATCCCACACTAAAGATGTTCATAATAGGAAAAACTGTGTACCAAGGACGAAGGGCATATGAGAATTGTATGTATGCTTGGAAAGGTAGAGGATCAGAGAAGAAGACCCTCAGGAGATAGACTGGCACACTGACCACAACCATAGGCTTAGGCACCACGGAGATCGTGAAGCTGGCACAGGCCTGGCTGGGGTTTCGTTCTGCTGTACGAAGGGTTACTATGAATTAGAGTCACCTCAATGGTACTTAACAACACCACAAAAAAAAAAAGGAAAGGATACAGATGCTGGACTTAAAACCACACTGCCTCTATCTCTCAACAAATTAATAGTTGTTTCTAATCCCCTCCACTGCCACGAGAAAATCCCCAAACATCTGCATCAATTGGCACAACACAGTTCATAAAAATAAGGTTTTGTACCCTGTTTTGGTGAGTAGCATCTGGGGTCTTAAAAGCTTGTGAGTGGTCATCAGAGACACAGGTTTTGGCTTGTTCTTGTCCAGAGCAAAGGAAGGTGAAAAAAGTGGAAGAATCAAGAGCTGAATCAGAACAAAGGAATAATGGGCCCCAAGGATCACGTGACTCAAGATCAGAAGGACTAGATGGTGTCTGTGATACCGCTTGCTCAGACTGGGACCAAACAAGAGGGTCCCGAACAGAGCAGGAGGAACATACAGAACAAAGAGTGAAATCTACCAGAAGACCAGACTTACTGGTCTAACAGAAACTGGTGGAACTGCTGAGATTTTATTATGGTCTGCAGACACACTTCTGACTTGGAAGTGTGCCATTCTCAGAGACGACCTTTCACTGAACAATAGACAGATCCATAAAATAGTGGCACACTAGAGGAATGTGCTCTTCAGAACACAATTATACGAGCTCAAAAGGGCAATACTTGCCCAAAAGCAAAGATGAGAAGGCGAGAAGGGGTCAAAAACCTGATGAATGGAAATGAGGAGGCCAGGGTGGAAATGGAGAGAGTGCTGGAACATTGTGGGGAAGTCAGCTAAGGCCGTGGACACTTCGTGTACAAACCGTCCAATGGAAACACATTTGCTCTGTAAACGTTCACCTACAGACCTGTATATTTTGGTGGGTGTGGTTCTTTAAAAAAACCAAACAAACAAACAAACAAACCCCTAAACACTATTACCTGCTCAGAGAAGCAAAGAACAAGCAGGGCAGGCTCCCACAGTCCCACCGCATCCACAGTCCCCACCTCTTGGCCAATAAAACCCTGATCTTGTTGGGTGATGAATCCTAAGAAGGAAGGAAAGACCCAAAAGGCCTAGGAGAAGGGAAATTGGGAAAAAAGGGCAAGATAAGGATCTCCCATAATAGAAAGCAGGAAAAGCGAGGCAAGCTGGGGGTGGGTAGGGAGGGTGGAGGGCTGTTGCGTCATTTTCAACAGCGTTGGTGACAATTCGATGGCTGCGTCCTGGTGTTCAGAGGGTGCATATGTTCACAGCGTGGGGTAGATGCAGGACTTGTACAGAATGTTCGGTTTTATTAGGAAAAGGCACCGACAGCAGACTGGGCAAGCAAAGTGCCATATATTCCTACATTGGAATATTACTCAGCAATAAACTATTACTCAGCCATAAACACTGTGCCCACACATGCAACAACACGAATTTCACAAATGTAGTGGTGGTAGAGGGTGTGTTCAGGCATACGCAGAAATTCATCAGGCAGTGGGACACTTAGAGATTCAATGTACTATGTTTAAATTTCACCTCAATTTTTCTTTTTTTTTAGGAAGATATGTATTAGCCTACTGGTATTCAAATGGGGAGGTAGAGGAGAGAAAGAGTTAGACCCGTTCTAATGTCAAAACTAAAACTCACACCAGGGACTACTTAACGCAAAGTTAGAAGATTATTCCAAGGATAACATTGACTATTCACAATTTGGGCCTAATAGATTGAGTTTTGAAACCCAACATTTGAGTGAGATGTGACTCTATCATGAAGAATATGAGTAATTTTTAACAAACCAAAAAAAAAAAAGGAAAAAAAGCATATAAGTGATTTTTTTCCTTTTTTTACTAATTAATTTTAATGAAAGTTTTCAGAGACTTTGGAGTTTCATTCATTTATTGTTACACTTTTCCCCTGCTCAACTTCCCCCAAGCAATTTTTGAAATATAGTGTGCACATGGAAATAATCCATCCGGTGGGCTTATAGACCCTGCAAACTTCGACCTCCAGGATCTTGAGATCAGAAGAACTAGGTGGGGCCTAGCTCCCACTACTGACCACAAGCAAGAAGCTTCATCGCAGACAGTCCTGGCAAGAGTGTCAGAAAATGTGAACCAAATTCAAAATCATCACAGTGGCCACGATCGCTGGTTTGCTAGACATCAGTGGACCACTGAAGATTATAGCCCTTAATTAACCATCAAATCTAGAACTAAAGTCAGTCCTGAGGCTCAGTTTTCATCCAAACAACAGAAAGGCTGCAATATCAACCATATCAGTAAGCAAGTATTTGCTCCTTAGAACAGTCAACCATATGAGATCAAAAGGGCAGCATTAGTCCAGAGATTAAGTTCTGAAAGCAGGGAGGAGTAAGATAGAAGGATTGATGGAAATGAGAATCACAGGGAAGAGGTGAAAAGAGTGATTATATTGTGTACATAGTCATCAATCTCATAACACAAAGTATGTATGGATTGGTTGGTGGGAAATCCATTTGCTCTGTAAATTCTCACTCAATCACAATGTTTGAAAAGGGAATAAAACAATCTTTAGGTTGTTTCTTTGACCGTTGACTCCTTTCTGAGATTAGACCTGTGGATTGTGATTTTAAATCATGGTCAAGGTCCCTGCCTCTGCTGCCTCCCCGCTGAGACTCTGGGCTTCAGAGAAGTGGAACGTCGATCTGAGCCCTCCGTGACTTTATACGTTCCTGTTGTACCTGTTGCAGGGCTATCACTGGCCCATTTATTTTTCACACTAATGATGTGTTCGTTATAACCAATATCTTTTTGTTTCTGAGAAAGTGTTTGCACACTTTGAACAGCCTGTTAACTAAATTATCCAACACTTGGAAATAAGGCAAACAGTTAAATGGTGTTTTATCAAAGGCATGTTCACACAGTGTCCTACAAGCTCTCTTAAGGGTCATCTGACTCCAGGAGGAAATGTCACTTTGCTTTGATATATTGTTTACTATTGATTAGGACCCAAACTCTAAAACTAAAACAAATCAAAACCCATCAAATTCATTGTCATTTTGTCAGAAATGAATCATAGCTGACCCTCCAGCAGGTTTTGGTGGTTATAAATCACATGGGAGATTGCCCATCTTTCTTACACAAAGCTGCTGGTGGATTTGAACTTGCAGACAGGTGAGGCCTTTACACAAGCAGCGTTAACTCTCTATGGATGACACCACAAAAGCTCCCTCATATTCTATAAAGATAACTCTTAATTGGTAGAAAACAGATACATTGCAGATTATTTCTTCTGTTAGAAATGCAACTCATTTCATCCAACAGAGAGGAAAACACCAATATTATTTTATTTCCTGACAAGACATGGAGTCTTGGTGGTTCACTGGTAAGCATTTAGTGGTCAACTGCAAGGTCAGTGTCTTGAATTCACCCTTCCATCTTGGAAACCTGGGAGGAAGTTCTACTTTTATCTTAAAGAGGCACTATGAGTTGAGATTGATTCATTGGCAATGGATTTGGGGTGTATCCCCCCTTTGGGTTTATAAGACATTAACCAGTTTTGTTATGCATCACAGAGTTGGACAATGACTAAGGAGGATAGAAAGAGATCTGATGCCTTTGAACTGTGGTGCTAGAGAAGAGTATTGAGAGTACCATGGACTGCTAGGAAAGCAAACAGATTCATGCTGGAAAGGTTTAAACCAGGTGGTTCCCTGGAGGCAAGGATTCTGAGGCTCCGTCTAACATACTTTGGACATGTTGTAAGGAGGGACCAGTCCTTGGAGAGGGACATCATGCTTGGGAGGGTGGAGGGACAGCACAGGAGGGGAAGGCCCTCTATGAGGTGGATTGATTCAGTGACTGGGGTAATCAGGATGGGAGTGTCAGAGACAGTGCGATTGGCACAGGACAGAGCAGAGTTTAGGGCTGTTGTGCATAGGGTCGCTATGAGTTGCAAGCGACTCGACGGCACATAACAACAACAACAAGCAGTTTTGAGTCTAAATCTGTAAATTTATGGATATGCCAAAAGCTCTGGTGGCACTGAAGTGAAAGTGTTTGGCTGCTAAATGAAATGTTTACAATTTGAACTCATAAATCACTCCATGGGGAAAAGAAGTGGCAGTCTGCTTCCATAAAGATCTACCACCTTGGAAGCCCTATGCACAGTCCTATTCTGTCCTGTGGGGTCATGTGGGTCACAACAAATGATGGCTAACTTTCAGAATGGGAATCCCAGAATTGATTGTGCTCATGCAAAACTGATCCTCAGATCAGAAAGCAGTCCTCAGAACAGAGCAAAGAAACACAGCATGGTTCTACATCAGAAAAGGAGTGCATCAGGGATGTGTCCTGTCTCCATACCTTTTCCATCTATACGTGGAAAAGATCACTTGGGAGGCTAGACTTTATGAGGTGGAATGTGCCATCAGGATTGGAGGAAGATTCATCAACAACCTACATCATTCAGATGACATAACCTTGCTTGCTGAAACTGAGGGGGACCTAAAGCATTTGTTGCAGATCAAGGACTGCAGTCAGAATTATTGATTGAAGGTCAATATCAAGAAAACAAAGAATTATATGAAAATCAATTTAAAAAGATTTATAAAAAGAAAAGAAAGATCGGTTAACAATTTTAGCTTGCTCTGGTCCACAATCAACACTCTTGGCACCTGCAGTCAGGAAATCAAAAGACAAATTGCATTAGAAAAATCTGCTGTCAGGGATGTCTCCAGAGTGCTGAAAAGCAAGGATGTCAGTCTCGAGACTAAGGTGCACCTGATCCAGACTATGGTCTTCACAATTACTAGGTATGCATCAGAGAGCTGTGCAATGACCAAAGATGACAGAACAAGAATTGATGCCTTTGACTTTTGGTGCTGGAAAAAAGGATTGAACATACCATGGAGTGCCAAGAGAACAAACATGTCTGTGTTGGAGCAGGGGAAACCAAGTTGCTCCTTGGAGGCTAGGATTTTCAGACTCCATCTAACATACTTTGGGTATGTAGCCAAGAGGGTCCAGTCTTTGAAGAAGGATATCATGCTTGCAAGGGCCAAGGTGTAGCACAGAAGAGGAAGAACCCAGATATGAGGAATTAACACAGTAACTGGAGAAATAAGGGAAGGTGTGTCAGAGACAGTGAGATTGGGTCAGAATCGAGGAGGGTTCTTAGTTATTGTGCATAGGGTCTCTATGAGTCATGGTTGACTTGATGTCATACAACAACGACAACAATAACAGGGTCACTGTGAGTCAGAATCTGCCTGATTCTGACAGTGGGTTTGGCTTTCAATGAATATCCCAGATTTCTTGCATTAAGTTTTGGGGTTTTCCCCCTTTTTATAACTTAACTCTGTCTTCTTTCTTACACTCCATATATATATATTCACTGAACTGGCTTTGCCATCCTGCTGATTCCATCATTAATATTAATAAACTGCAAAAAAATTTAACATGTGCTCTCCATTTGTGTGAGAATTGTGTATTTAGTACTTTGCAAACTCTAATTCTACAAGCCTTTCATAATTCATTTCCCTTCAGGTCACTTTCTGAGATGTTGAGCAAATCTTTCTGCCTCTGGTCTTTAGTTTTTTCATCTGTAAAATGGGGAGATTGGACTGGCCTTCTGGCTTTGACACATCATATTCTAAACCCTTCTTACAGGCCACCAGACAGATGTGATACAATCCAAGAAAATGACA
>NW_006399778.1:8585967-8615879 GCF_000299155.1 Elephantulus edwardii | reverse complement strand
GCACAAGCCCCGTTAGAGATATTGTGAGACAGACTTCCTGTCTTTCACTCAGTTTCTTACCTTGATAGATGAAGGCAGTGAGCCTCATAGAGGTTAGATGACTTGCCTAAATTCACACAGGTATTAAAAATATTACTCTGACATCATTTGGCAAAGGCATAGAACCCCTCAGTAGTTTAGTGAGGAGGCTGTAGCATTTCCATTTTACAGATGGGAAAACTGAGGCTGGATTGCTTCAGGTCAACAATGAGTTGTGGGTTAAGCCAGCCTGAGCTTCCAGCTCCTCACACATCCTAAACCCAAGGAGCAAGGAAGAGCTGAGCAGAAGGATCTTTGGGTCCTTACCCTCCAATTAAACATCCATGCTTGATAGACGTTGGAAGTCACACAGGATTACAATTTTAAAAAGAGTCCCAAGAGTTTGAAAACTTTGGCCCTAAACCATGTACAGCAGCCTTTTCTTTTCTCTTCTTCTTTCTTTCCCTCCCTCTCTCTCTGGTGAAATTAAAAGAGGGGAGAAAAATCACATTTATGGACAGACACAGAATGGTCAGCCCAGACCTTAGCACACTGGTCTCCAGCCTGAACAGGACAAAAAAACTAGCTGTCATTGAACCAATTCTGACTCATGACAACCCACATATCAGAGAAGAACTTTACTCTGTAAGGTTTTCAATGGCTTATTTTTCATAAGGAGATTTCCAGATCTTTCTTCCAAGGTACCTCAGGGTAGATTTAAACTTCTAAGCTTTTGCTAGCAGCCAAGGTAGCACATTATTGCTTGCACCTTCAAGAACAACCCAGGAAAGACCGTCAAAAGAAAGGCATTCTCAAAGCCCAAGCTGACAATGATGTAGTGTACTGTGCAGGTAATGAACTATCTGTCAGTGAGGACATAGGGCTAAATGAGCCAAATATTTAAGAGAAATTTACCCTAGGTGGTGAAATTACACACACATAAGCTTTTCTTGTTTTCTTATGGTTGATAAAGATTATCAATCATTCACCATATGCCAAAGGTTTTACAAATATATTATCTCATTACAGTTTTATAATAAAAGTCCCTAAGAGTCTACAGAAACCTCCTAGAGCTAACAGATTAATTTAGCAGAGTTGCAGGGTATAAGGTCAGCAAACTAAAGTCATTTGGGTTTCTATACATGAAAAATGAGAAATCTGAAAGAGAAATTAGGGGGGAAATCCCATTGACAACAGCATCTAAGAAAATATAATAACTAGGAATAAATATAACCTAACACAATAACAACTATATAATACACTGCTGAGAGAGATTAAAGCTGAGAGAGCTTAAACAGTGGAAAGATACCCATGTCCATGGATTGATAGATTTCATACTATTAAGATTTCATTAATACGCAAATTGATCTATAGATTCAGTGAAATCACAATCAAACTTCCAACAAACATTCTTCACAGACAGAGAAAGCAATCCTCAAGTTTATATGGAAAGACAAGAAACCCCAAATAGCTACACAAAGTTGAAAGAGAAGAACAAAGCAGGAGGACACACACTTCTTGATTTTATAACACAATGAAACTGTAACCCTTATTCACTGTTGGTGGGGGTATAAAATGGTGCAACCACTATGGAAGACAATATGATGCTTTCTCAAAAGGTTGGAAATAGCAATACCATTTGACCCAGCAATTCCACTACTGGGAATATACCCTAAAGAAACCAGAATTACCACCCAAGCAGATATATGCACATTCGTGTTCATTGCGGCTTTGTTCACAATAACAAATAGTTGGAAACAACCCAAGTGCCCATCAACAAATGAATGGATAGAGAAGCTGTGGTATATTCACACAATAGAATATTATGCAGCACTGAAAAACAAGGGGCGTATGAAATATTATACAAAATGGGTGACCATGAAGGACATTATGCTGAGTCAAATATCTCAGTCACAAAAAGACAAATACTACATAATGACACTGTTATAGAACAGGACTGATATGGGGGTTGGGGGGAAACAGAAAAGAGGGGATAATAATGTACACGGCATTGAAACAGACAAGAGAGAGAGAGAACTGTATAAGAGGAATATATGATTAGGTATTATCGGCATGACAAGAGTCCAGAATAAGAGTCACATAGTAAAGTAGCCCAGATTGGGGGGTGGGGGGAGCGGAATGACTGTGTAACAATGAAAGAACTTTTTTCCAAAGCAAAAAGCAAACTGGGGGGGAGGGGGGACAGGGAGGAAAATGTGCAACAGTGAATGAATGGCAATCCAAGTTCTTTATAAACTTTCATTAAAATAAAAAAAATTAAAAACCATACTGCACAGCTACAATAATCAAAACAGTCTGTTACTGGTGTAATAACAAACACATAAACCAATGGAATAATGATCCAGAAACAAACCCACACATCTATGAATTGTTGACAAAAGGGCTAAGTCCTTCAATGAGGAGCAAAGAGTCTCTTTGAAAAATAGTAGTGATAAAATTGAGTTTCCACATGATGAAAAATGAAATGGGATCCATGTCTCACACCACACACACACTGCTACTCATTCTAAATCCATCAAATCTCTAAATGCACAAGCTGAAGCTATAAACCCATAGAAGAACAAGCTGAGACAACAGTATCAAGTCTAGAATTCAACAATGTATTATCAATTTAAAAAAATAACTCCAGTAACAATAGCAAAGTTCAACAGAGCAGCAAACAAAAAATGCTGGCAAGGTTGTGGAGAAATTGGAACCCTTATTCATATTCATTACTGGTGGGTGTAAAAATGGTATAACCACTATGAAAGGCAGTATGGCATGGCACTTTCTCAAAAAGTTGAAAATAGAAATATCACTTGACCTAGCAAATTCCACTATTAGGAATGTACCCTAAAGAAACCAGAGCTGTCACCCAAACCAATGTATGCACACCTATGTTTACTGCTGTATTATTCACAATAGCAAAGAGACAGAAGCACCCAACTGCCTATCAACAAATGAGTGGACAGAAAACCTATGGTATAGTCACACAATGGAACAGTATGCAGCAAAGAACTCATAAAACATTATAAAACATGGATGACCTTCAAGGACATTATGCTGAATGAAACATCTCAGTCATAAAAGGACAAATACTGTCTAACACCACTGCTGACATGAGGGTTGGGGGGAAACTAAGAAAAAGAGGGGATAAATAATGAACACTGCATTAGAACAGATAAAGGAAAGAACTGTGTAAAAGGAATATATTATTATGTATTATTTGCATAACAATAGTCAAAAATAAGAGGTGCATGGCAAAGTGGACTGGGAAGGCAGGGAGGAAATTATGCAACACTGAATGATTTTTTTTTAGGTGAACTGGGGGTGAGTAGGGAGGAAAGTATGCAACAATGAATGAACAAAAATCTAAATTTTCTGTAAACTTGTGTTAAAATCACAATTTAAAAAATTTTAAAAAAGTAAGACTACATGAAAGTTCAGAACTTTTATCAAAAGACTTTACCAAAAAATGAAAAGACATATTTATCAACAGGAATAATATGTTCAGAAACAATAAGTTGTTGTTGTTAAGTACCACCGAGTTGCCTGTAACCCATAGAGACCCTATGTAAAGCAGCTCTGAACCCTGCCTTGTCCTGAGCCAGTCTCACTAATTCTGACACACCTCTTCCCATTACCCCAGTTATTGCATCAATCCATCTCATTTGGGGTCTTCCTCTCCTGCACTGTCAATATATCTAACAAAAATCTAATCATCAATATACATATATAAGACTTTAACAACTTAGATTTCTGGTGATCTAGTGGATAAGGAATTGCACTACCAACCCAAAGCAAGCAGTTCAAATCCATCAGCTGCTCCCAGGACACTAATCGACAATCTCCTCCCGTGAAATTTACAGCCTCTAAAAACCTACAGGAGTTTCTAGAGGGAGAAACGAGGCAGATACCAACAAGAATCTAATAACCAAATCATGTATAAAATTTTGAAAACTTAACAGCCCGAAGGACTTGAATAGACAATTCACTACAGAAGACATTCAAATGGCCAACATACACATGAAGATTCTTGGCATCATCAAACCCACAGTAAGATACCATTTCACTCCCCTTTGGATGACTAAGGGGGGAAATGAGTTAATACCAAATGGATGGATGGCGAAGAGATTGAGATTGTTCACAGCTTCAGTTTGCTCAGCTCCATGGTCAACACTCTCGGCACCAGCAGCCAGGAAATAAAAAACGTATTGTTAGGAACTTCTCTAAAGTACTGAAGAGCAACGGTGTGTCTCTGGAGACTAAGGTGCATCTGACACAGGCCATGGTCTTTGCAATTACTTGTTATGCATCAGAGAGTTGGACAATGACTAGAGAGGATAGAAGAATTGATGTCTTTGAGCTGTGGTGCTGGAGAAGAGTATCGAATGTACTATGGACTGCCAAGAAAACAAACAGATTCATCCTGGAGAGGGTTAAACTGGGATACTCCTTGGAGGTAGGGATTCTGGGGCTTCCTCTGACATACTTTGGACATGTTGTAAGGAGGGACTGGTTCTTGGAGAGGGACATCATGCTTGGGAGGGTGGAGGGACGGCGCAGGAGGGGAAGACCCTCTATGAGGTGGGTTGATTCAGTGACTGGGGTAATTGGGATGGGTGTGTCAGAGGCAGTGCAATTGGCACAGGATAGAGCAGGGTTTAGGGCTGTTGTACATAGGGTCGCTATGAGTCGCAAGTGACTCAACAGCACATAACAACAACAACAAATGTTGGCAAAGAAGGAGGAAATAGAAATCATTATCCATTGCCAGTTAGAATGCAAAATTGTGCAGCCATTGCAGAAAACAGTGTGATGGTTTCTTAAAACAACAATGAAAACCCCCAAAAAGAAATTAAAAATAAGCCCAGCAATAAATATGAATTAGCAATCCCACTCCTAGATTTGCACCCAAAATTCTTGAAAGCAAACACTCATAAAGAGCCAAAAGCTGAAAGCAACTTAAATGCCCATTAACAGTAGAATAGAAAACATGTGACACATACATAGAGTAGATTACTATTACTACTCAGCCAGTAGGAGAAATGAAGCCTTGATACAAGCCACAGTATGGATAGAGCTAAAAGACATGGGTGAAATGAGCAAATCATGAATGATAAATATTACATTGCTTCATTTACTAACAGGACAAAAAAAAGACAAATGGACAGAGACTAATGCTTGTTAGTGGTTACCAGGGATGAGTAAGTATAGCAAAATAACAGTGAAGAAAAATTGCATTGATTAAGGATAGGGCTGGTTGTACAACCTGTTATTGTAACTACTGTCAATAAATTACACACTTGTAAAAAGTGGGCTTGGTAAAAGCTGTGCGATAGATATATTTACAGCAACAGCAGTAAAGTAGCTGCTAAAGCTGCTTATTTACAACCAACACATCAAGGGATTTGTTTCCTTGGTTTGGAAGTTTAAGGGCATGGTTTCAGGGGACATACCAGTTAATTGGTCTAATAATGTGTTTGGAACTTCGGTTCTTATAGTTCATAGGGTTGTGGCTGAGGTCTTAAAGACTTGCAAGTGTCCATCCAAGGCACAAATGGGTCTCTATTCACCTGCAACAGCAGAGGAGGAAGGACTGTCAGAAACAGGAGGTGATACAGAGTACTGTGGCTCATAGCCTCCTTTATCATGAGACCAGAGGAATTGGATGGTGTTCAGCTACCATTACTAAACAATTTTATCAAAGATCCTGTAGAAGAATTCTGATCAGAAGAGGGAGAATGCAGAGCAGAATTTTTAAATCTTCATGGAATCCAGAGTTTCTGGATCTATAGAGGCTGGATGAACCCTCCAAATTTATTGTTCTGGAATAATCTATAAATCTGAAACAAAAGTACCCCCCAAGTTTTCTTAAAATCTAACAATGGTTTAGCTTAACTATAATACTAAAAGAAGATCTGCCTCAAGAATTACCTTTTTCAGAATTATCTAACATAGGATCAGAGTGACAGCAGCAACTTAGCTCTGAAACTCAGGAGTCAGTGAGTTTATGTTAATAGGGGAGGAACAACTCAGGACAGGAGTTGTGAGATTGGAACATCAAGAATGTAAATTGATGTCACTTAATTGTACATGTAGAAATTGCTGAATTGGTGGTGTGTTTTGTTTTACATATTCTTAACAACAAAAGAAATAAAATGCAAGAAACATAAAAGGCAATAAAAATGCTGCCAAGTAAGATCAGTTGTTCCGAATTTACAGATAAGAAAACTGAGGCCCTGGAGGTTAAGTACTTGCCGAAGGACAAACAGCTAAAAAAACCAACTCTCTGCACCTGCTTAAAAAAAGGCAGGTGCAGAGAGTTGGTTTATTGAGCACTGTTTCTAATTTAGGGAACCCTGGTGTTGCAGTCTGCAGGGAGTTGTGCTTTTAACCCAAAGGCAATGTCTCTCCGGTGGTTCAAACCTACCAGTGGCTCCAAGGGAGAAAGATGGGCAATCTCTTCTCATGTAATTTACAGCTTCTGAAAACATATTAAAGGGCGAGCTGCAAATCTGTTCCAATTCAACAGCAATGAGATTTTTTTTCTGTTCCTCAGATGTTTGACAATGAACACATGTTACTTTTATAATAATGAAAAAGGGCTGCAAGTTACAGTATCCCTCAGCTGCCTCCTCATCCTGGCAAATACCTGTTTCACTGTCCCCATCCCCAGACCAGCTATGGCTAGAGTAGGACAGTCAACGCCTCAGTCTTGCTGAGGTCTGCTCAAAATGTCCCTAGGTCCTGCGGCAGTGCCGGGGGCAGGTCCTCAGAAGGGGAAGGGGAAGCAGGAAGGGATGTGAAACTTGGCCACAGTTGTGCTGCCCCCGATGAGTGTCCCACAAGGATCCCAGAAAGCAGACAGAGGTCTGGGTGGAGGGCAGGAAGGAACGCCAAGTCGCCAAGTCGGAATTGATTACCAGAAGCAGGTGAGGCCAGGGGCTGAGAGGAAGGGGGCTGTGAATTCGGAAGCAGGGAGGCTGGCCCAGGCATCAACTGACACAGGAAGAAAGAGGTGAGACCACCTGTGGAGGGTGCAAAGTACTGATTCAGGACCTGGAATGGAAAATGAGGGTCTAGAGTTCTGGGGAGGGCAGAGAGAAGTATATGTACCCATCTATTCTAACCAGGATTCCTGGGTCCTGGTCCCCCAAAACAGAGAGCTAGGAGAAGGCTGATGGTGTCTGTGTCCAGCACAGGATCACATGAACGGGTGTGGAAAGCAGCAGAGGGTTCAGGGGGATGAGTGGATGTGGAGGGGATGTGACTCTCGAGTATCTGTGACCAAGTGAGGGTGTTCGTTGAGTGAGACCAGAAGCTCCGTGAATATTTACTCAGCGGGATCTGCTATCATCATGAGTGTGTGAATGTGTGTGTCCAGGTGCAGGGACAGAAAGGGGAGGTGTCTATTGGCATCTGTGTGCTCAGGGCTGTGTCCTGGCCTTTGTGTCCAGTGTTGGGGAGGTGTGTGAGTGAGAGGCTCTGTGTGTGTGTGTGTGTGTGTGTGTGTGTGTGTGTGTGTGTGTGTACACGCATGCACGCACGCGGGTGCTCATTCTTACGATATAGGATTTAAGTGGCAGGGTTGTGCATATGCTATGCTCAGCCTGCAGGCCCTGCCCTATCTTCCCAGTGCCATCATGGAGGCACCCGGGGGCTGGCTGGTGGTCTGTGTCCTCCTCGTATCCCTGACCTCCACCATGACCCAAGATGTGTGCCGAGCACCAAATGGGAAGGACGGAGCCCCAGGAATTCCTGGTCGACCAGGGCGCCCAGGCCTCAAAGGGGAGCAAGGGGAGCCAGGTAAGTACCTCCCTTGGACCCCAGCCCTCTCCAGTTTGCACACCACCCAGAGTGTTGAGGTGACCAGCCCTTCTCCCTGGGCCATTTCCCAGCCCTAGAGGCCCCTACACAGCCACCTTCCTGCCTGCATCCTCTGTGAGCTCCCCTTCATCCTCTGAAGGGTGAGTCTCTAAGAACCGTGATGTGAAAGGCCAGTAACAGTGCCTGGGCCTTGTTAGTAGTTTAGTTAACTGAGCAAGTAAGGCCACAGGCTTTAGACTCTACCTTCCTATGTGACCTCAAACAAATTACTGACTCTTTCTAGGCCTCAGTTTCCTCATCTGCAAAATAAGTATAAATAACCTTGACCCCTACCTGGAACATGGAAGGAGCCCTTTGTTGGAACTGTATTAAAAGCACTCAGATACTAATCAGAACGTCAGAGCCAATCCACAGGAGAAAGGTGTGGCTGTCTGCTTCCATATTATTTTTCTTGTTGTGTATCCTCAAGTTGGAACTGATGCCCAGGCACCGAAAGCTGACCCTCCAGCGGGTTTTCAAGGCAGTTAATTGCACAAGAAGAGATTGTCCATTTTTTGTCTGTGAATAAGCTGGTAGATTTGAACCATGCACCTTTGGGTTGGCAGCACAATTCCTTACCACTAAGCTACCAGCCTTAGAAATCCTGTGGTGTGGTTGTATTCCACCCTATATAGTCATTAAGAGTCAGAAGTAACTCAGGGGCAGTGAATTTGGGTTTTGGCACAGAGAAAGGGGTCAAGTAACTGCAGCCGTCGTCCCTCTCATCCTCCTTCCCATTCCATTTCTTCTTTACTTCCCCTTCCCTCCTCAGCTTGTTCAGAATTCAGATCCTCTCTTGTTCTGGGGCTGAGAAATTCTAGGAGAGAAAGAATAGAAAGGATGTCACAATGGCATCCCCCACCAAGACTCTCAGCCCAGGGCAGAGCGGAAGGACCAGCATTTGCAGCATCTCACAGCAGGCAGCTTGCTGTGGTCTCTGAGCCGGAAGCTGGTCACACGGCACCCAGGAGCCATGGACATGGCCACTGGGCCAGTGGAGGAGGAAGGGTGTCTGCATTTCCCAGTACCTGACGTACCCTCACAAGAGTGGGTCCATGCTCCTCTCCACTTTGCTAAGAGGAAGCTGAAGCCCAGAGATGCTGAGACGTGCTCAGGGTCACACTACCAGATAGAATCAGTGTCTCAAAGGCCCAGGCTCCCCCTCCCCCCACCCCAGCAACCTCTCTTCGCAGGGTCCAGGACTGTCCTTGACAATGAAGGGGCCCGGGACGCTCACACCAATCAGGTCTCTTTCCCCAGGGGCTGCTGGCATCCGGACAGGTATCAGAGGCCCCAAAGGAGACCAGGGGGACCCTGGGCCACCTGGAAGAGCTGGCAACATGGGCTTCCCAGGACCCAGTGGCCCCCCAGGGGCTCCTGGGCTTCCGGGGCTGAAGGGCATCAAAGGTAACCCAGGAAACATGAGGGACCAGCCACGGCCAGCCTTCTCAGCAGTGAGGAGAAACCCCCCAAGAGGAGGAAACATAGTCATCTTTGACACCGTCATCACCAACCAGGAGGGCCCCTACCAGAACTACTCGGGCCGGTTCATCTGCGCCGTGCCCGGCTACTACTACTTCACCTTCCAGGTGGTGTCCAAGTGGGACATCTGCCTGTCCATCATGTCCTCCACGAGGGGCCAGACCCGGCGCTTCCTGGGCCTCTGCGAAACCAATAGCAAGGGGCTTTTCCAGGTGGTGTCGGGGGGCACAGTGCTCCAGCTCCAGCGCAATGACCAGGTCTGGATCGAGAAGGACCCTACCAAGGGCCGCATTTATGAGGGGATTGAGGCAGACAGCATCTTCAGTGGCTTCCTCATCTTCCCATCCACCTGAGTCAGGCGGGGACCCCTGCAGCACACACTCTAGCCTCATCTGCTTTATGCTGTGTGACCCTGGGACACTCACCCCACCTCTCTGATCTTCTACGTCCTCCTCTATAAAAACAGGTGTGGTGTTGCTTTTGCTGCCTGAAGGCTGGAGAGTGACTCAGAGGCCTGTAGGACTTGCTGTCCCACTGTGTGCTCTCCAAAGGATATTACTCTTTAGAACTCTTCCCAAAATAAATGCCTGTGTCTGTGTCTGCTGAGCTGTGGTTGAGTGCCTGTCCTGGGCATTGCGTGGTCTGGGTTAAAAACAGTTGTTGTCAAGTTGATGCTGACTAATGGCACTCTCATATGTGCCAGAGCGGAAGTGGGTTCCATGGAGTTCAAAGGCTGGTTTTTTAGAAATGGACTGCCAGGCCTTTCTTCTATGTTGCGTCAGAGTGAATTCCATCTTCCAGCCTTTAGATTTACTGCATTTTAATCACTTGCGCCACTAAGGGACAAAGATATGCCTAAGAATAACAATAATTGTTAAGTACTTACGAGACAGGCCCATATTTAGTATTTTGCTTCATGTATTTAGCAGGTTCTGGAGCCATCAATGCCTGGGTTCAAATCCTGGATCCACTACTTGTTATCCAATCACAAGTGCATGTTATATAACATTGATGAATCTCAATTAAAATTAAAATCTCATTAAGTGAGACTGATAATGGACTTACCTCAGTATATTCTTGAGAGGATTAAGTGACATTGTTGTGTGCTGTTGAGTCCAGCAGGTTTTCAGAGCAAAGTAATCGCACGGAGGAAATTGCACATCCTTCTCCCACAGAGCAGCTGGTGGATTTAAACCTCAGACCTATTGAATAACATAAGATGTGAAACTCTGAGACAGCATCAAGTTCACTGTAAGGACTATGTCAGTTTCTGCTATTGTAATATGGTGTTTAAGGGGCTTTTATAGGCTTCTGGAAGGCTTTCTGATCCCATTTTACATATAATAAAATTGAGGCAGGTAAAGCCAAGGTCAGTAGCCAAGGTCAGGAGCTGGGATTTGAACTCAAGTCCTGCTGAACCCCATGCCCAGTTGCTAAACTATTAGCCTCCCCAGCATCATCAGCCTCCGCAGTTATATGTGAGACAAATTACCGTGTTCCCCTCCAACTCTATTCCTCAGGGACAGGTTCAGAGAGGGCAAGTAATTGATTCCGAGACACCCAGCTATACTCCCAGCAGCTTCTACCTGATAGACTTGGGACTTGGAGTAATCTTCTGGGCATCTCTGCTGGAGGTTGGAGGGTAGAGGATCTTCAAGGATCCTAGGGTGCATCTCCAGTAGTCCACTCACCCCATCTGGGAGCTGCTTAAAATAAAAAAGCCCCATTATATTCTTTGCCTGTGGGGAGAATGCAGGCAACCTGGAAATGCCTGCACTGAGTGTCTTTTCCAATGGTTGCCTGATTCTCAACGTGCTGCACAGTACACACGCACAATCATATTCACACACAGCAAACACACAGATGCACACACACGCAGACCATACAAGGTCACAGACGTGGTCATGTACACACGACACACTGAGATACACAGGCCCCACATTCCTAGAGTATGACTCATTGGCTACCACAGATATTCAGGCACACGTAACCTCCTCCACACATACACACACTCCCTCAAAGGCACACATGAGTTAATGCCTTCAAGCCACACACAATGCTCGCAGGCACCCACGCCCCCTGCTTCAGATATCCACGTGACGCCCATTAGTCATCAGAACTGCTCATCCACGGACACAAACACCCCTCAAGACACATGTGACTACCCTGGCACCCCCATTAACATGGGTGTCCTCAGCTCGCCCCCCCCCCCGACACACACATGCCTGGAAATGTCTGTGTCCTCACTCCATGCACACTCAGACTCCACAGAGACACAAGGACTGTCCCCATCCATTAATACAAAGAGCTGCAGTACCTTCATACATGTAACACCCCATTACCTCCCTTAGACACTCACATACAGAGTCCAGATCTGTGGATGAGGCATCCCCTGTTCAGAAGGCCAGACCTTCTTGGGGGCTGCTGCCACCCTTGTCCTGCCAACAATCTTCAAGGATCTGTTACAGGTGCGAGGCTTCCCAGGAAGGAGACAGAGATCGATTCCTCACTGCCCCTGGCCCCCCTTCAAGCCCCAGCTCTCTTGCCCAGTCCTTCTGTCATCCACCCACATGGCCATGGACCAGAAAAGGAAACCTTTTTGAGCGCTAAATTACATACCGGATACGTTATAGTTTAATGCGTTCAATCCCAGCACGGTGAAGGAAGACAACTGAGAGAAAGGAGTTGTCTAAACTCACACAGTAGATATGAACTATGTCTGTCTGATCCCAAGCAGGGTTTTCTGCCATTTCCATGGGACACAGAGACTGGCCCAGCTGGGTACTGGAAAAGCGGCAGATAAGACCAGGCTACATATGGTGGGTGCTGAAGAGCCAGGCTTTCTCTTCCCATCTCACCCATACCTAGCCTCCCATTCAAACCTGGGGCTTGGGAAATCTCAGAGGAGCTACTGGCCCCTCAGGGAGGAGGGAAGGAGCCTGAGCCGAGCTGACGGGCAGGCGGGCCCCAGGTGAAGTGGAGCACGGGCTGAGGCTGCCACCTGCTGGACAAACTAGGCCAAGCATGGACGAGACACATGGTGCAGGGGAGCCCTGGGTACCACAAGGGGTACCACAAGCTCCTTACCTGGGGAAAAAAGCTGCTGCTCTCAAACGTCCTTCCCAGCCTGAGGGCCTTCCCAGCGGCCTCTCAGGGCCAGTGCACCTAAATCTTTGATCTCATCCATGCTTTCAGCAGCCCGATATCCCAGCAGGGGGCTGTGCAGCACGTGTGAGCAGGGACAAGGCTCTGAACCCCTGCCTGAGCTTAGTACAGGGTGAAAAAGGTCTGTTATGTACAGAATACTCACCTTGGCCCCGTGCACCCACTACTGCAATCCTCCATCCTATAGAGGGGTCCCCAACCCTCAGGGAACTCAAGTCCTCACGCAGTCACAGGGGAGGCACAGTGGGGTCAGGATTGAGAATTTTATTGTCTATTTCAGAAGTCTTCATTGAACACTCACAGCTCTTCCAGTCTTCATTCCCCTTTCCCAATAACCTGTCACCAGGCAAGAACAAAGACAATGGATTCCCAGGGTGGTAGCAGGAAAGGTGGATGGGGAAAGCAAGGGTCTCAACAAAGGAGGAGGCGTGAACACTCTGCCAAGGATTCCCAGTACACAGATGGGAAAACTGAGGCCAGAGGCCTGGAACAAGGGAGTGGCAGGACTGGAAAGAGAACCAAAGGCCACGGTGGTTTGTCCTCTGCAGTGGCAGCCTGCTGTCAAAGCTTGCCCATCCTGGATGCATACCCTCAAGTGTGTCAAATAGACTGAGGGAATGGGAAGCGTCTAGAACAGGGCCAGCCACAAGTGCATACAAGGTTCGTTTCTGGGGGCATCTGAGAAGAAGGGTCTAAGGGAGGCTTTGGATACAAAGTGTCCCTGTGTGACTTTGGGAGAAAGTTTCTGCCCCCCCGCCCCGAGCCTTCTCTCATGGTCAATGAGTTGGAACGGCTTAGTTTTCTCATATGTAAAGGGACCAGGTTCTACCTTCCTTCTAGAGTGATCGCTGACATACAACAGTTGGCATGAGACGGGCTGAACTTGACAGTGGGGAAGTCTGTGTCCAGGAGGCTGTGTCTTCACACACACTCCCACCCTCAACCAGATGTCAGGGTTCAGGATGCTTCCTTATTTTATACCCCCATGACCGGCAGAAGGAGTACAGGGTGTTCCTGTGGTCAGTCTGGCTCAGCACCCAAAGGAAAGTGTCATGTCAGGGAAAATGGGAAAGGGGATGTGGGACTGGGGGGAGGAGAGGAAGGCAGGAGGAGGGGAGGGGGCCCAGCAAACTTGGCAGTCACTGCAACACAGAGTCCTCCTGCCAGGAGAGGCAGATTCGAAGACATCTCTGTGGCCAGAGCCTCCCTCCTCCAGGTAAGCCCAGCCCTGCCCAGGCGAGAATACAGGGCCGTCCTGTCCCTGCACAGCCTTCCTGAAATTGGGCTCTAGGAAAGCCTGCCTCCTGCAGGAGAGAGAGCGACCCTACCTCCTGGGAGACCTGGGGTCTGGAGGGAGGGAGGCTTTGGGGCTGCAAGGACTGACCCTGGGAAATGACGATAAGAGGAGAGGTGGAAGGCTGGAAGGGGGCAACTTCCAACTCCATCTTCTTCCACCCAGCTCCTTCCCAGGACAGACATGGGGTTCAGGACCCAGAACACCCTTGGACTTACCCTACTGCTGCTCCTGCTGCCACTGCCACTCAGGGGCCAGACCAGCATGAGCTGCTATGGGATCCCGGGGATGCCGGGTCTGCCAGGGGCTCCAGGGAAGGACGGGCATGATGGGCTCCAAGGGCCCAAGGGGGAGCCAGGTAAGTCTGCTGCCCTGTGGGGAAGGGAGGAGTGCTGGAATTTCTAGGGGGAGGGCAGCCACTAGATGGCAGGAAATGCCACCCCTCCCACCACATCTGCTCCCAGGGCTGAGCCTGAGCCCCTCTCCTGATAGCCATGGTGACTTTGGGCCCCATTCACCTTTTTGGTCCTCAGTGTCCCCAACTGAAAATATTTATGATCGTCAAGTCAATTTTGACACATAGTGACCCCTTAGGATAGAGTAAACCTGTCCCACAGGATTCCCAAGCCTGTGAATCTTTACAGAGCCGGCGGTCACAGCCTTCTCCCGTGGAACAGGGGGCAGGTGCAAACCACCATGCTTTCTGTTAGCACCTGAATTTCTTAATCACTAAGCCACCAGAGCTTCTCATCTGATAAAAGAATAAAAGTGCCTGCCCCAGAAGTCGCAGTGTTTTCCCCATGAGGTGATGTATGTGAAAGTCTTAAGTTTTAAAGCGCTCTCTATTAATTTACCACATGGAGTTCTTCCACAACTTGCCTGCCACAAAGACATCCAAAGGGGATAGACCATGCGCAGACTGCTTGGGTTGGAGGCTAACTTCACCATCCCCCAGCTATGCACGAGTGTCTGCACAAGTTAATTAACCTGGCACTGCCTCAGTTTCTTCATCTGTAAAATGGGGAGATAGTACAACCTGCTTCACAGGGGTGTTCAGAGGCTTAAGGCAGTTTAAATCTAAAACATGCATTTAATATAAGCACCAGGCAGGGCTCTTGTAAGTTACAAGCTATTGTCATTATTGTTATATCTATTGCCATTATTGTTGTACCTATCACAACATCAGACTGCTGGACTCATCTCTTGGTGCAGAATTCCAGAGATTTGGAGGAATGGGGAGTGAGACTCAGGGCTGTAGCCATGGAATCTAATGGCAGAGATTCACAGGCACACCTAGGGCTGAGAGTATGAATGGGTGGCTGTGAAGTGTGAACATGGAGTTCTAGAGCTGGCATGGAAGAGGCTGGGGCATGGCCCGGGGACAGCTGATCGGGAGATGGTAGAAGCAGAGGGGAGAGAAGCCAGTAGAGAATTACATAAGAAATTTCCCCATCATTATCTTTCCTCCCTGAGGTGAAGGAGAATGTTAGCAATGTGAGCTCCCCTCCCACCGGATGATTCTGTGTTCTAGACCCTGTAGGTCCAGCTGCCTCTGGGCAGCTCCTTGACCAAGTGGCTGTGGTAACTGCATGCCCAGGTCTGTGTGTCCAGCACTCCTGCAAAGGCTCCGTACTGCTACCTGACAGGAGAGAGGAACGTCTCCATGACGCAAATGAGAACATAGCACCAAAACTTCTTTGAAGATGGAAGGTTTGCTTCCCTTTTACACGTCAAACCTAGGGTTCTGAGATGCTGATCAATATGCTTAAAGCCACACAGCAGAATCCTTTCAGATACTGCTCAACCGGAAAGCTCTTAACCCTACTCTCCACTGCCTCTCAGGCCACCTTCCCTGGTGCTAAGCAAGACACAAGCAGAAATCTCACAGTGGGATTCATGAAGATGTTTGGAAGAATGTGGCCCAGGCAGTAATCCTAACGGAGCCCATAGTGTGAACACTGGCTTCCAGGTGTCTGCACCCTGTGCAGGGCTTCCGCTTTGGGGCATTGTCTCCTCTCCCTCCCGGAGCAGCTCAGGCATCAGTTATGTCACTGTGATTTCAACTTAGCAAACAGACTCCTGGGCCAAGACCACGTAACCTGAAGCCAGGGCCTTCTGGGTCTTGGTCCCACATTCCTAAGCCTCTGAGCCTCTGGCCCTGACCACAGAGATGTGAGGAGCTAAAAGGGTAAGAAGCCCCCTAGGATCGTACAGAGGTCGGCACGGACAGCGCTCTAAAGGCTCAGGGCAAGAAGAACTCAGCCAGAGGTAGTAGAAGGAGGTAATCAGGGAGGACTTCCTGGAAGAGAGAGACATCTTCAGATCATAAAAAATGGAATCCTTGAGTGGTGCAGAGTTTAGTGTTCAGTTATTAGCCAAAAAGTCGACAATTGAAGTCCACCAAGAGGTACAACGGAAGTAAGACCTGGCGATCTACTTCTGAAAAATCTGCCATTGAAAACTATGTGGAGCACCATTCCACCCTGAGTCTATGAGGTCACCCAAGTCAGAATTGACCCAACAGCAGTGGTTTGCGAGCAAGACAAGAGATTAATTTCTACAGATGTTTGGGTGGTCATGGCTGTATAGCAAGTTTCAAGACTTAATCCAAGTCTTGAACTGTACTTTGTTCTGGCTGTGTGGCCCTGGGCATATCTCTGGCCTTGGTTTCCTCTTCTGCAACATGGGGTTGCTGAATGAGGGCAGCTCAGGGCTGAGGGGGGCTGAGTTGGCTGGGGGCAGGGCAGCCAACACTTGGGTCCAGCCAGTGGATGCCCTGTTTAAGTGACAGCCTCGTGTGGCCTGATCTCAGGAATGGATACAAAGGGGGGGGGGGGGACTCTGAAGTTTCCAAAATGTTATAGGACCTCTTCACGAAACAGAATACAAAATTATAAATACACTTGATTATGGTGGTGATTACAAATTTGACAAAATTAACCTAGAATCACACACACACACACACACGCAAAAAAGATCAGTGAATTGAGTCAATGTCAAGTTCCTAATTCTTATACTGACCTTTGGTTACATAAATGCACCACGGTGGAAAGCTATGTGAAGGGTATGTACATGTTATTTTTCCATACATTTTGTTCAACTTCTTTGCTTCTAAGAATTTAAAAAATAATGAATAGTTGAAACAACATTCTAAATACAAAATTAAAATTAGGCAAAGGGCATTAGCAGGGCCGAATCAGCAAAGGGGTCTGAAGTGAAAGAAGCTTCATGAACTTCCCAGAAAATCTAAATAATGTTTGTGTCAAGATGGACAACAGGGCAATTTTTACATTTTTTAAAAAATTTTATTATTTTTGTGTGCATATACCGTCAAATCAGATCTGACTGGTACAGGAGGAGATTGTCCCTCCTTCCCCGGCAAAGCATCTGGTGGATTCGAACTGTTTGCCTCTGGGATTGTAGTTGCAGCTCCTTGCCACTAGGCCACCAGAGCTCCCCTCAATTTTTACATTTTGTTAGGGATAGAATCTAAATTTTTAAAAAACAAAAGAATCACATGGGCCTGCCAATTAGAAGGTACATGCAGGCCCCATGTCAGTCACAAATAGTCCTCTGCCGTCACTGATGCCACAGGACCTGCCCTCTCACCCCATGGTTATAGAAATTGCAAGCAAAAGCCAGGGATACCTTAACCGAGGCCAGAGCGTGAGTACACGGAGAGGCAGGCTTTGAATGTGGATTTCCCTCCACTCTGACAGTCTGACTCCCTGCACAGTGCTCCCAGATCGATATGCCATCTGGAGAAAGGACTTTCAGAGACCAAACACTGTTAGTGTCCCCTGAGGACATCCCCAGAGCCCTTGTACCTGTTTCTGGCCCCATCACTTCCTTCCTTCCTGTTCTCTTCCCAGGAATCCCAGCTATCCCTGGTACACAAGGACCCAAGGGCCAGAAAGGAGAACCTGGCACACCTGGTCATCCTGGGAAAAATGGTCCCATAGGGGCCTCTGGGATTCCAGGGATCCCAGGCATCCCAGGCCCCCCTGGAGAGCCAGGCGAGGAGGGTCGATACAAGCAGAAGCACCAGTCTGTGTTCACAGTGACAAGGCAGACAATCCAGTACCCAACACCCAACAACCTGGTCAAGTTCAACACAGTCATCACCAACCCGCAGGGTCACTACAACACGAGCTCTGGCAAGTTCACCTGCAAAGTCCCCGGCCTCTACTACTTCGTCTATCACACATCGCAGACGTCCAACCTGTGCGTGCTTTTGTACCATAGTGGCGTCAGGGTGACCACCTTCTGTGAGCACATGGCCAACACCAATCAGGTCAGCTCAGGCGGTGTGCTGCTGCGGCTGCAGGTGAACGACGAGGTGTGGCTGGCTGTCAACGACTACAACGGCATGGTGGGCACCGAGGGCTCAGACAGCGTCTTCTCCGGCTTCCTGCTCTTTCCCGACTAGGTGGGCGGCCCCACCTCCCACACCTTCCCAGCATGGACCAGCCAGATTGGGCGGCCCAGCCCTGGCCAGGCTCACCTGAGGGACCAGGAAGCCTTCCCTGACTGCCCCACCCCCTGCATCTCTTCCTTCCTTGGATTGCCTCTACGAACCATTGTTTGTCCCATTCCTTTGATACCTTAACCAAAACTTTTTGGTGTTGTCTCTTTTTTTTCCTCCCTCCCAAGTCTTGACAGAGGTAGGGAATTGTCTAAATAAATAATTGAATGTGTGGTGGGCATGACTCAGCTTCCTCTGTCCCCCTTGGAATGGGTGACCTCCTCTTCAACTCTACACTAATCACAGCTGCCCCTGGGCCCTAGTCTCAGACAGAGATGTCACCGGTGCTGACTGAAGCCTGGCTAATGGTAAAAAAAGTATTCGGCACCATCTGGTCTGATGGGAGAGATGCCCAAGTGTGGTCAGGACCCACAAGATGTCCCCAGGAGGCCATCTCTTGTCACTTACTTTGGTGAGAGGCACTGCTGTCATGACATGACAGGTATCTGTGCAAACGGGCAAATGACTGTGTTATTTATTCCCCATGTTGAATATGGGGAGCACTTTGGTGTAGTTAACATGCTCACTGCTACTAAAAGGTTGGTGGTTCAAACCTTCATCACAGCACTTTGGAAGTAAGGTCTGGCAACCTCCTCCAGAAAATCAGCCATTGAAAACCCCACAAAGTAGATGTAAATGAGGTAATTAAGAGTCAAAATGGCCTCTATAGGCAGAGGCCTGGTTTGTCCCAGGGGAAGGGGGGTGATCAGTAGAGCATCTTGAGGCAGCAACGAATTTGTGCTGAGTAGATGGGGTGGGTGAAGAAGTGGGTGAATGAATGGGTGAGTGCATGCACAGAACGTGCGTGAGTGACTGAAAATTGTAACAGCTAACACTTATTGAACATTCACCATGCAGCAGGCATTACGTGCTGTGTCTTACAGATGCTAACTCTTTTAGAATTTGCAGTCAGCCCTGAGATGAATGTGAGGGAAAGAGTGGAAACATCTCCCCAGAAACCTCGCTGCCACTGGGAGGCCCAGGAAGGCCGCCAAGTTTGACCATGAGCGTCCTGACGTTGGCACGGCTGTCATGTTCCTTGTGGAAGGACTGGGGAGGCTGCCATTCATTGTTGCCTTGGTGTCACTGCAGCGTGGGCACCAGGAAGAACTGACAGCTCGAATGCAAAAAGATGAAAAGTGTAACTTTTCTATGCAGATGTCAGAATCCAGAGAGGCTTGTTGAGGCGCAGAGAGAAGTCAGCTGGGGATCTCAGCAAGGGTGAGAGCTGGGGTAGAAATGCAAAGTCTCTGCAGAGAGGTCAAACTGGGTTCCCTGAGGTCCATGAAACTCACAAAGGCTCTGGCTGACTAAAAGTGGGCTTCAATGTGGTGGTCACAAGAGGTACAGCTGAGTCCCACCACTTCCATCTCTGTCACACTTCTGTCTCTGAACAGGGTTATTGCCCACCTCCATGCCGTTGCCCTTGATGTCCCTGTATCCTGAAGCTCACCCTCTGACCCATCCATACAAATCCTCCATCCACCTGGCTCATACCCTCTCAATGGTCAGGACTCAGTTCAAAATCACTGCCTCCAAGAAGCCTTCCCTGATTCCACCTTTGTGCTCCCACAAGACCCTGGGATACAAACGCATGACACTTTGGAGCCCAGGTCACCAAATCTGATGGTACGATGAAGTCATTTATAACCAGTTCTAAAAAGACAGATAACTGGAGCCTAGACTGTCTTTCTAGAAGTTTGGGGAAAATAAGACTTCAATGAGTAAGGAGTAGGGTTTTGCCAGGTCAATGTGATGCATAAGGTCCACTTCCTGCTTTCTTCCTCACCTTCAGGTCTCTCTTTCCCACTACTGTGGGCATCTTTGAGGGTGAGTTCCCCTCTAACACGGGTCTGTATGTCCCACCTGTCAGGTGCCTGGTCCCTGATAGGTGGGAGCCACAGACGGTATACAATGGGGAGGAGGGACTGTCCACGAGGCCTCTGTTCACTCTCTCCCTCCATCAACCACTTAGCAGTCTGCGCGGCAATGCCGCGAGTGATACATCTTTTCTTCTCATTTCTCCTTTGTTTACAAAATCAATACACCGTTTATGTAGGCCACAGTGTCAGATCAGAAACCTGTGCTTTGGAAGCGACAATTTTTGTGCTGTTTTTATTTTCCATAATTGTTTCCTTGTTGTTCTCCCTGAGCCAGGAGAGAAAGGCCTTTGAACACGCCAGTGTGTCCTCTGGGCTGGGGGGAGCTGGGAGCTTTTTGAAGGTATTTTGAAGGCAGAGACAGCCCCTTGGGGTCCAGAAGGGATGGAGGTGAGGTAGAAGCAGCCAAAAAATCTCCCAAACTGCAAGGGATTGCTTTCTGACCACAGGGAGTTGAGGGTATGCGGGCTGTTTTCTTTTCCACTCCTTCCTAATACCAACTTCTGTCTATCACGGATGCAAGTCAGCGATTTTATGTATACAGATTTCAACTAGCTCCTCCTCAGGGGTCCAAACCCACAGACTCCTCAGCTTCTGATCCCTTAGTCCTGTCCTCCCCAAAACTCAGGCTGGCTCCTTGGTTCCCAAGAATCTTCTTATCTTCTTTTGATGCAAATAATAGAGTTCCCAGGTGCACAATGGGTGCTTACTGAGGGCTGGGCATGAAGCTAAACCCTGGATGTGCAAGGTTATCTCCCTGGATGCTCCCCAGAATCCCAGCAGCTGGGTGCTCCTGCCTCTGACTTCCATATTGGGAAACCAAGGTATAAACATGCCTGATGCTACATAAATAGACAGCTCTAGCACTCAAACTCAATCAAGGCTCATTCTGAAGCCCATGGTCTTAGCCCATCTCTGCTGCCTCCAGAAGTCTCAGATGGCACAAACAGTTAAGCACTGGACAATTAGACAACAGATTGATAGTTCAAACCCAACTAGAGATATTTTGGTAATCTGCTTCCAGAAGGTTATAACATTTAAAAAGGTTCCAGCCTTGAACCCCTTATGGAGCAGTTCTATCTGCACACGCAAGGTCTCCGTGAGCTGGAATCGACTCACCAGCGAAGGACAACCACTGATTCCTGTTCTTTGTCTCACTCTGCTTCTCCCCCAAGTTCAAGATGATCTGTATTCATCATCTGAACCACCAAGAAATCAGAGGCGAGGCCAAGCAGATTCTCAAACTTAAAATCTCCTATCTCCCTCTCCCTGCTTGGAACCCACGTCTTGCCTTCTTCAATGGGTCCCTTTGAGTCTGCCCTTTGTCTGGGCTGTGAAACCATTTGGTTTCAGTCAACTGGTCTTCTCCTTCCCTACACTAATTCATTTCCATCAATTAGCAATCACAGGCTCATTGATTTTCTGTGTCCAAATTTGGATATCCTGATGACGGCAACTATCCTTGAGAGGGTGACCGTTACAGGAGGCTGACGTCCTGGTACTGGGAGGCCAGGAGCCCAAATCGTCCCTGACAGTGACCCAGGTGGTAACTTCTTACCTGAGACTTTTCTCACAGTAGCAATGAGCTCATGTGTCATAGGATGGCCCATACCAGCCTCCTCCAGTAGAAAAGAAGCCTCGTGGGGACAGGGACCACAGCTTTTCTGCCCAGGACCTAGAGTCTCCCCATATATACTTGTTGAAAGATGATTTTTACCTCTCTGGGCCTCAGTTTCCCCATGTGTAACATTATGGGCCTGGGTCCCCAAGCCTGTCTTCAGCCCTGGCTTGATAAAATTCCAGAATCAACAAGCAACGGGCCTCGGCCTGGGATTTGTTATTGTCATCAGCTTCAAGCCCTGCTGGACACAGAGGATGGGGTATAAATAAATAATGATCCCATTTAAAATTCATTATTAGATTCTTTTCTGAGAACAGGGCAATAGGAGCGCAGAATGAAAAAGAAGCAGAAGAGACAAGTGCAGAAAAGGGAAGCCTGCAGTGGACTGATATTAACAATTAACGTGTGCACAGAGCTCTACAGCCTGACCCGTGCTTTCCCCTCCATGGTCCCAGCTGAGCCTCCCAGTGTCCCATGAGACCTATGGAGCAGATGTGGTGATGGCCCCATTATGCAGAGGTGAAAACTGAACCCTCATGGCCTCCCTTGGCTGAAAAGGTTCAGGTGGTAAGTGGCAGAGACAGAACTCATACCAGAGTCTCTGCACAGCCAGTGCTCAGGCCCCAGGCCAGTGTGTTAGCCTTCCATGGCGTGACAACTCTGTTCCCCACCGAAAACCACAGGTCACAGGGCCTCAGTCGGGGAGCTGCCCGCTGTGGACATCCCCAGGACAGCCCATTCTCCCCACAGCTGCTGAACCAGCGAAACAAAGCAACCCGGCCACCCAGCCCACTTACAATAATCCCGTCTGGATTGCAGAAACAGGACCTGAAACTGCCTGAGGGCTGTAAGAGGGGTGAGAGAGGGGTGGGTGAGAGAGGGGTGATGGGCAAGGGGCAGGCAAGGGAAGGCCCTTGCTCCTGCCTCTAGGAAATGGAACTTCCGCTTGGGACTGAGAGTAACCAGTGAGTCCCCGGCCTTGCTGCTGCCCAGCCCTGCAGAATCACAGGACACTGGGTCCCCAGGTAAGGATGGGCTCAGTGCTTGGGGACTGGCAGATCCAATATGGCAAAGGGGAAGAGTGGTTGGTTCTCCAGGTGGTCACCCGAGTGTTCCTAGCAGTGGGGATTGCTGGGCCTAACCCCAGATTTACAGGTCAGATTCTTTGCCAGTGGAAGGGGGGAAGTCCGCTGCCACCCAGGACACAGGTGACTGGGGGTAATGGGAACGGTAGGGCCCAAGGGGCTTTAGGGTTGCAGAGATTTGCGTTGAGTCCTGCTTCTTCCTCTTATGTGCTAGTGATTCTGAGCAAATCACCTAATCTCTCTGATGTTGTTGTTGTTAGGTGTCGTCGAGTCATAGCGACCCTATGAACGAACAGCCTGAGCACTGTTCGAACAGAGTTTCCGGAGGCAAGCCATTTCGGAAGTGGATGCCGTTCCTGCTTCCAGGCCCCCCAGAATAAGACCCTTTTCTGGGACCACTGTGTGATTAAGCTCAGCACTGCCAGCACCTTATCTGGTGGCTCAAACATGTCCGCAAACCTGAGGCAGAGGTGAAATTAGAACCCAGGGCGCCCTCTGCCCAGCCCCAGACTCCCCAAAGCCTTGCTGCCCTCACTTCCTCACCGTCTTCTGAGAGTTCTCAACTTGACTCTTTCAAGGAAAGAATGTGATTTGCAGGTGGAACTGTGATTCATTCGTAGTACTGTGCGAACTCCGTGATGTTTACAAAGGTGGGCACAGGAACAGGCACTAGAATGGCTCCTTTTTGTAAGACCTAAATAATTTTCAATCCTTCTGGCAGCCCTGTCAGTTCAAAATGTGCATTGAAGAGGCTCAGAAAGGTTAAGGTGTTTGCCCGCAGGTCATGCAGTGAGGCAACAGCAGAGGGAAAGTTCAAGGTCAAGAGGGATGGGGAATGTCTGGGCTGGAACCAACAGAGGGGGAAAGTCAGGAGCACAACTGAAGGTGACCATGGGTTGACTGAGGGATGAAGGTGATCAGATCAGATAAGTCTGAAGACCTCCCCAACTCTGAGACTCAGGAGACCCTTGAAATGTGCTAGAACCCAGCTCTTCCCATGCTCACCCCACCCAACTCTAGCTTCCCCAAGAAGTCCAAGTCTCATCAGTGGTCAGACCCAGCACCCCTGAGTTACCTCCTCCTTTTTATTTTACCAACCGTCTTCCCTCCTGTTCAGAATTTAGAGTCGTAGTGGTGATGGTGATAATGCTGGAACAGCTAGTATTCATCAAGCATTCTAACAGTCTATGTTCTTTTGCAAGCCCTAAGTCATTAGCTCTTACACCAAACCTATGAGGTAGAATCAGCATTGCTCTCATTTTATAATTGGAAATATTGAGACCAGACAAATTACTTGCTCAAAGTACTGGTCACACCCACTTTTGCTACTTTCCTTCCCCCACTTGGAGCCCAGTATCTGGCATAAACAGGGAAGTTGGGACATGTTTCATAAACTGGTGAGGACAGAACTGAGGCTGATGTTCAGAGCATACAACTCAAGGATCAGCAAGTTTTGAGGGCCACTGGAAACCTTTTATGTGGTAAATTATGGAATTGGTATGACTTTGGGGAGCTGCATTTCTAAAACAAAAGTCAAGCCTCCTTGGTGGTTCAAATCCATCAGCAGCTCTGGGGGGAAAAGTGTGCCATCTACCTACCTTCACTCCTCCACCACTACCCCATACGATTTACAGCCTTGGAAATCCAATGGAGGGTCAAGTGTGAGTCAATTCTGACTCGGTGGCAATGTATTTGCAATGACTTTGGGTAAGCTGCTTTCTAATTTTTGAGCCTTATTTTTTTCACCTGTAAGATGGGAAAATGAACACAGCCCACTTCCTCAAGGTGCTGAGAAGGTCTGACAGCAGCAGCAAGTTCAACAAGAGCTCAGAGCTTCGTGATTCTCTCCCACCTGTTGGCCTCATCTTAGCCCCAGGTTCATGCAAGGACCACAGTTTTCTCCCATTATAATAGAGAACAGCTTAGGAGAGGGAATTGGTGAGGAGGTAAGAGAGGGAATATGGGTAATAATAAGTAGGCTGTTTGGGTAGGTAGTAAGTTGTCTGTTTTGTTTTGTTTTTTTAATTGTGATTTTGACAAAAGTTTACAGAAAAGTTGGATTTCCTCTCATTCATTGTTGCATAATTTCCTCCCTCCCCACATCCCCCCGTCGACTTTGCCATGTACCTCTTATTCTGGACTGTTGTCATACAAATAATGCCTAATCATGTATTCTCTTTAAACACTTCTTTCCTTCATCTGTTCCAATGCAGTGTTCATTATCCCCTCTTTTCTTGGTTTCCCACCAGTAAGTTAGTTGTCTGTTATTGAAACAGTGCGAGCCACGAATGGAAGAGCTTTTCCCAGAGATGTTATTGAGGACAGTTGAAGGGGATAAATGTCTGTCTTGAGAATCAGTACAATAGGAGGTGGGCCAAACAGGGCTGGCCAGCTATAATCCACAGGCTTCTTCTTAGTTCTTGGACTAGGAAGGAACAGCGTCACTTTACCATCCAAAACTGGGCAAATGACCTTTTCAATGGAAAAATAACAATTTTTAACATGCAGGGTTCAGATCTATAATAGAGCTTCTGTGAGTCATATCTGATGTGACAGCACCTAACAGCAACAACAACACAAAGAGTTGCTCTAAGGATGCGAAGTGGTCCCCAAAGGAGTCACATAGCCGTCCTGAATTCAGAAGTCCCCATGAATGAAGACACAATGAAGAAAATCCTAATCTTATACGCATGGCTTTCAAGATCCTACATCAGCCCCTGCCCAAAAGAACTCCCATCATTTTGACTCCTCCCTACCTTCTGGCCACACCAGCCTTCCTGCTGATCCTGAATTTCCAAGCTCTGTCCTCCTGCTGGACCTTTTCTCTTGCTATCTCTTCTTCCTAAAACAGTCTTGTCCCAACTTTTTCTGTTTTTCAGATCTCAGCCTAAACATCACTTCCCCAGAGAACTGCATCTTCTCCAGGAACTTCCTCCTCACCTCAGCCCACTTATTCTCCCTCCCAGCAGCCTCTCACTTCTTTCAGGGCACCAATCACAGTCTCTGCCTGTATGTTTGTTGATTTGTTTGCTGTCCGCCATCCCCCTAGACTGTCAGGGAGCATCACTGAGTCCCCAGCACCTGGAGCAGGGTCTGGTACATAGGAGACACTTAGTGAACATATGGATGAGTGATAGGTGTCACCATGGTGATAACCCTCCGCATCTTCTCCTATTGCAGGAGGCAATTGAGACGGTGCAGTCATGACGATCCTGTGTGGTGGCATCCCCGCACTGCTGCCACTGATGCTTCTGAATCTGCTTGGTGTCTCCTGGGCCCAGAGCAGCTGCACTGGTCACGCAGCCATCCCTGGCATCCCAGGCATCCCTGGGGCACCAGGCGCTTATGGCCAACCTGGAACTCCAGGGGTAAAAGGAGAGAGAGGTACCATGGGTTTTCGGGGACACACTCCTGCCTCCTCAGTCATAGTTGTCTACCTTAGAGATTGTAAAAGCACTTGCAACTCCATCAGCTTGCTGGGCCCTCTCAGTGACCCAGTGACCTTAAAGGAGAGGTCTGTGCCTCCCATTTTATAGTTGGGAAAATTGATGTCCAGAAAGGCTACTGACTTGCCAAGTTTGCCCATTAATTATGAAGCCTGAGAGTAAAACAGAGATATCTTACTTCTAAATCCAGGAAGAGAGAGCACCCTAGTGTTGAAAATGTTACAGCCAAAAACAATAATTAAAGGGAGAGATATTATTCCTAAAAAAAAAAAAAAAGAAAATGTTACAGCCATGGGTTTGCATTCATGCCCAAGATAAGTGGCTTCCTCTCTCTGACTTGCTTGTAAAATGAAGACAATCATTGCTCAGGGTTGTTGGGGAGTTCAAATAAGATCCACTTTCTTGAAAACCCTCTGCAAAATGTAGTTCATTCACTGTACCCATGGTTATGGAGCAATCAGCCCACCAGCTCAACTCATATCATCTTACTCGGTCCTCGCCATCCCACAAAATAATCATTATCTACATTTTACAAATGAGGAAGTTAAGCCTCAGAGACTATGACTCCATCAAGGTGACACAATAATAGTAGATGTGACATTAGAAGCACATCTGTCTAACCGCAGAGTCCATGTACCATGCTAAAAAAGCAGGTTTTATCCTGTCCTGGGCCAACCTGACTAGCACTATCTGGTTTGCAGTGCCGTACTGAGCAGCAGTGGAAGGCCCACTTTCAGGCCCAGCAAGGAGTGCTGTTATTGATTAAGGATGTCTGCCATGGGCAAGAGTGTAGAGTGGGATAGTGAATGTGCTTTGACTTTATAGTGCCAGTTTCAATTTAAACAGACTGGGGTACCTAGAGAAGCTAATGTAGAAGGCAGGCCAGTATTCTCCTATGGAGAAACCTCCCTAAATACCTTCCCAGATACGTCCTTCCCTCACTCACTGGTATCTTAAAAGTATCAACATGTCACAGACTCAAAACCACCAGGACAAATAGAGGCTCAGAGGATCTCTCTGACAGCCCTCTCTTTTTTACATTTAAGAGAGAAGCAAGATCTTGCCCAAGGTCGCAGCCAGACTCCTCTGTTGTCTAGTCTTGGGTTTTCAATGATCTCAAAGGCTCCTCAGTTCTCTTGTCTCCACTTTTCCAGGTCTGCCAGGACTAGCTGGAGACCACGGGGAGTTTGGCGAGAAAGGGGATCCAGGGACCCCTGGGAATCCAGGAAAAGTTGGCCCTAAGGGTCCCATTGGCCCCAAAGGCTCCCCAGGACTCCCTGGATTCCGTGGCCAAAAGGGTGAATCGGGAGACTACAAGGCCACGCAGAAAATTGCCTTTTCCGCCAAGCGGAACACCAACAGTCCCCTGCGGCGGGACCAGGCCATCCGCTTCGAACAGGTGATCACCAACGAGAACAACAACTATGAACCCCGCAATGGCAAGTTCACGTGCAGGGTGCCGGGCCTCTACTACTTCACCTACCACGCCAGCTCTCGTGGGAACCTGTGCGTAAATCTCGTCCGAGGCCGGGAACGCCTTCAGAAGGTGGTCACCTTCTGTGACTACGCCCAGAACACCTTCCAGGTGGCCACGGGCGGCGTGGTCCTCAAGCTGGAGCAGGGCGAGAACGTGTACCTGCAGGCCACTGACAAGAACTCCTTGCTGGGCATGGAAGGCGCTAACAGCATCTTCTCTGGGTTCCTGCTCTTCCCAGACATAGAGGCATGACCTCGTGGGGCTGATACACAGACACCCACCCCCACCCCACCAGCGACACTCGCTTCACCCCAACATCCAGCACCCCAGCCAAAACACTCAGCAGACCTCTATGAGCGTTGAAGAAATGATTAAATAAAGTCTTCACAGCCAAGGGACAGTAGTCTGATTCATCTTTGTACAAATGCTGAGTGAATGACTTAAGTGAGTGACCCCTGAAAGCAGAAATTCCACCCAACTAGAAGTGACTTGAGGCTGCACTCTCTACCCTTTTCTGTGCCAACTGCATGGTGGGAGACAGGATGGAAATATCTAGGGAGCATCTATTATGTGCTAGACTTTTTCCTCCTTCCCACATTAAGTCTCACTCTCCTCTTGGAAATAAGCTGTGTCATGTCCTGTTTATGGAGGAGGAGACTGGGGCTTGGAGGGATAAGGGACTGTCATCATCCCAATGCAAAGTGACACAGAGTCCTGCTCAGCCCAACAATAGCCTGAAACCTCTTAAAGGACAAAATGTTCAGACCAGCCCCCAAGGGTTTCCATGCCTGTAGTTTCTCTCTCTCACACGCGCTCGCATACACACACACACACACACACACACACACACACACACACGAGACCAAGGAGGCCTCCTCCCAAGTCTTAGTTGACCCTGAAGCCAGAATCTTTCCCTTTTTTTATTCTCCTGCATGTTCTCCCTCTCCATATCTTTCCAGCCTAGCACAAGCTCAACCACCCAGTAAGAACAAATGTCACTTTTCTGCTCAAAACCCTTCGTGGCTCCCCACTGCCAACTGGAGATAGTGCCAGTTGTCTGACTGACCTAAAGGTGCTCTGTGGATTGACCTGCCAGTCTCACTCTCTCTTTCCCTAAACGAAGAATATCTCCACTACAGACTGATTAGGTCCTTTTTGTCTCTCAACAAGTCCCATGTTGTCTTAGTGCCTTTCCTCAGTTTCCTCACCTGGAAGCCTTCTTCTCTGCCTATCCAGCCGTCCTTTAAAGCAGAATTCCAGCCACACCTCCCTAAAGCCAGACTGGCCCTCTGACCTCCTCTAAACTCACTGAGACTTGTTCATACTCGAGCTAACTCCCCTGTTCTGACCTCTCTCACATGGTCCCCTATTCCCCATCTCCATCACATTCCTCCCAGCAACCAACTCCACACCCACTAAGCTGTGATCTCATAGCCCTGCTTGTCTCTGAACGTCTTCAGTTGACTAAGGTGCACAGCAGCTGCTCAGATAAAGTGTTTTCATGTGATTGGCAGAGACGCCCTGTATAGGTCCCTTCCAGAGATCCAGCTTTCCTCCCCTGCAATTTACTACTTCTAAAAATCTACTGGAGAGTTAGCTACAGATGACTTCCAACTTTGAACACACAACAACAACCCATTCTCCTCAGCTCCACAAATAGACCCCGCCCATCAATGCTCTCAACTAATTCTGGCCTGAAAGAAGGATTTAAGGCCCCAGAAATAGATGATATACCAAATTACATATTTCAGCTAACAGATGCTGCCTAGGACATGCTCACCAAGTTGTGCCAAGAAATCTGGAGAACAACCCACCTGGCCAACTGACTGTTCTTCTTTGTTCCCATCCCAAAGAAGGGTGACCCAACAGAGTGTGGAAACTATAGAACAATCTCATTGATTTCACATGCAAACAAAATTCTACTGAAGATTATCCAAAAACAACTGGAACAGTACATCAACAGAGAACTGCCAGAAGTCCAGGCTGGGTTTAGAAGGGGTCGTGGTACTAGGGATATTGTAGCTAATGTTAGATGGACCTTAGCTGAAAA
>NW_006399778.1:8578292-8585028 GCF_000299155.1 Elephantulus edwardii | reverse complement strand
AAGGTCCCCTATGAGGTGGATTGATTCAGTGACTGGGGTAATTGGGATGGGTGTGTTGGAGACGGTGCGATTGGCACAGGACAGAGCAGAGTTTAGGGATGTTGTACATAGGGTCGCTATGAATCACAAGCGACTCGATGGCACATAACACAACAACAACAACAACAGCCTATCACATAGAGCTATAGAAGGTTATCGTCTTCTGATTGGCTGGCCTATGTCTCAGCATTCTGTTCCTGGAAATAACTTTTTAAGAAAAAAAAAGAAAACCCTCATAAAATTTTCCTTTTATACTGGTTTACTTACAAAGTTCATATAAATTGTTTTTCAGGCCAGATCTTTCTCATTTCCTTTACTCCTCCTCCCTCCACCCATCAAACTCTGTGACCCTATGAATGCCCTCCCTGCCCATCCTCACTCCTCTGCTCCTCCCCTTCCCTTCTTGGATCCTAACATACATTTTATCTTTCTGTTTCTACAATAATGGTCTTAAATATGATTTGTCCTCATGGGACTGAGTTAGTTCACTTAACATAATGCTCTCCAGTCCCTACCAATTTATGTGGTGATTTACAAAATCATTGCTCCTGCATGCTGCATAGAAGTCCATCATGTGAATGTACCATAATTTCTCCATCCATTCGATTGTGGTTGGACATTTGGGTTGTTTCCATGTTCTTGGGATGATGAATAACACTGCTATGAATATCCGTGTACAAATCTCCCTTTGTGTCTTAGTTCTAATTTTCTTGGGTATATTCCAAGCAATGGTCAATTCCCATGTTAAACTTTCTGAAGAAACACCAAACTGACTTTCAAAGTGGTTGTATCATTTTACAATCCCACAAACAGTGTATAAGAGTTCCTATCTCACCACATCCTCTCCAACACCTATTACTTGCAGTCCTCTTAAATTTTGCCACTGCTACTGAGGTGAGATGGTATCTTATTGTGGTTTTGATTTGCATCTCTCTTATAGCCAGTCATTTCGAGCATTTCTTCATGCGTGTGTTGGCCATCTAAAGGAAGCAGTTTTTAATTATTACTTGTAATTTTATCATTTATATACATTGTGCTTCACGCATGTACATTGTGTTTTATACAATCTTTCATTTACATTAGATTTCATTTGTGTTTACTGTAGATTTTTTTTCTCCCTTACAACCATATTATAATAACTACATTTGTGAAAGTGTGTAAGCCAGTTATGTCATGCCTCATATATCCTCATTTTAGATAGCCAATTTCTGATTTGTCCTTACCTATCAAACCAGTCCCCTCGGAGAACAAGCTGAAGAATCTCCCGTTCAACTGGCAAACTTTGAGTATCTGCATCCACAAGCAAAGTCCGGCCCTGAGCTGCCCTCAAGTTGCAGCAATCAACCCTAGCTCACAGCATGGATCATCTTTTCATCTGATTGGGTTCTGGTCAACTCCTCCACAGCCATCTGTGGGCATCAGCTACAAACTCAGGAGCCCACACTTCTCCCTGCATCCCAGACCTGTTTGTTGGTCCCTTCACCCATTCCTAGCCTCTACAAGGAGTCAAGTTAACAAGCTAGAGTTCTTCATGACTCCGTGTTCCTCAAGCCAACAACTCTTCCCTGTTGCCCATCCATCTATCTATGCATGTTAGGTGGACAGCGCTGAAGGAACATGTCCAAACTCAGCCTGCATCTCAGCTGTTGTAGTCCTGCCACTTCCACTGCAGTGGATCCAGGTGATCACTGCTAACATGTGTCTTTTGTCTCCCTTTATGGACCTCAGCAAGGTTTGATGGCTTCTTCCTATCTCAAACTCTCCAACCCAGCCCTGGAATATTTTCTTTCTGGGCCTGTTTTCTGTTGCTTGATCCTTTCAATAAAAACTGTCTCCCTGGCTCTGAATCAATTGTGACACATACCAACTCTATAGAACAGAGAGAAACTGCCCATAGAGTTTCCAAGGCTGTTGATCGTCAGTCAGAGAAGATCCTCAACAAGATAGACTGACCCCGTGGCTGCATCAAAGAGCTCAGATGTATCAGCAATTGTGGGGAGGACACAAGGCAGCACAGTGCTTGTTTCAGCTGTGCACAGCGTTTCCATGAATAGAACCAACGTTCCAGCAGCAACCACAATCTTCAGGAAAGGAAACCCCCAAAGCTTTTCTCCCCAGGCAGCTACTGATAGATTCAAACTACCAGCTGGTGAGCAAGCTGGGAGTGCCCGTGCACCACAGGGCTCTGTGGGTCTAGTAATAATAGTTACAATAATAGTATCCACAGTAATGACAGAGTTACCATGTGCCAGGCAGTGGGCCTGGTGCATTATATACACTGGTGCATGGAAGATACCTCATGAACTCATTCATGAAGAATTTTGCATTTATTTTAATTATTAGGTGCTGTCAAGCTACTACAACTCACAGCAACCCTATAAAAACCAGATCAATGCCTCTCCCTGTTTTTTGTTTTGTTTTGTTTTATTGTGATTTTAACAAAGTTTACAGAAAACTTAGATTTCCATTCATTTATTGTTTTGGGGCGGGGTGTATGTGTGTGCGTGTTCTTCCTTGTTTTGTATCATCAAATTGGATCCAACTAGTACCGGAAGAGATTGCCCCTCCTTCTCCAGAGGAGCATCTGGTGGATTCGAACCATTCATTCATTGTTACACATTTTCCCTTCCCCGCCCCCCCAGTTTGCTTTTCTTTTTACCCTGTTCTTTCTGTGTCATCTTCATGACCTCTGCCATGCTCAGACCCACTCTTGTAGTTACTGCCAATCCATTTCTTTGAGAGTCTTCTCTTTCATCAATCTCTATGAGGTATATAGCATTACTTCCATTTTACAGGTCAGGGAACTGAAGCTCAGAGAGGGCAAGCAACATGCCCCAAATCACACAGCTGGAAAGTGTACCAGTAAGGACCCTCAGTCTTCAGCATGCAGAAGCAGAGCCCTTTTAGCTCCAAGTAGCAGAAGTCCTTTCAACTTAACTAGAGAGAAAAGGAAGGACTCTATTAGGAAAGTCCAGAGTTATCCCACAGGGACAGCCCGGCTGCTGAACAAGTGGAATTCATTCACAGATGCCACCGGCCTGGACTACTCTGTGGTGTCTTCCTCTGAGACATCTGGTCTCTGTGCCTCCCTCTGCAGGCCAGCCTTCTCAGTTGTTAAGACACACGAATAAAATCATATCACCAAGCAACAGTCTTACCCCCCTAGTCAATCCTCCACCCTCACTAAAGTGTCACAGAGGCCAACATCTCTGATTTCCGATTCCCAGGAGAGGAAACCTGACTAGAGACACAAAAGACCTTTATAAAGAAAACCACAAAATACTACTGCAAGAAACAATAAGAGACGCAACTAAGTGGAAAAATGGTCCTTGTTCATGGATCAGAAAATTCAACAGTGAAAATTACAATCCTACCAAAAGCAATTGCTCTGTTCAATACAATTCCAATAACAGATACCAAATTCATTCGTCAAAGAAATGGAAGAGTGGGGACAGAAAGGAAATGTAAGGTTTATTGGTTTGCAATTATTTCCCACTCAAAGACAGATTATCTGGAATGGAAAGACACCCCAAATAAGCAAAGCACTTCTAAAAAAAATGGAGTGTGAGATATATCACCCCCTGATCTCGAACCTTACTACACAGCTGTAATAATCAAAACAGCATGATACCGGTACAATGACAGGCATGTAGACCAATGGAACACAATCAAGAACCTCAAAATTAACCCATCTACTTATGGTCAATAATATGACAATAGACAGTGGCATGGCAGATAGAAAGGAGATTGAAACTGTCAATAGCTTCATGTTGCTTGGATCCACAATTAATATCCTTGGTATGAGCAGTGAGGAAATAAGGAGGTGCGTTGTACTGGGAAAATCTGCAGTTGGGGACCTTTCCAAACTATTGAGGAGTAGTGATGCAAATTTGAGTACTAAGGTGTGTCTGATTCAGGCTATCATCTTTCTGATTACTAGCTATGCATCTGAGACCTGGACAATGCGTAAGGACAATAGAAAAAGAATTGATGGTTTTGAGCTGTGGTGTTGGAGAAGAGCACTGAACATCCTATGGACCTGAACCCTGTCCTATCTTGTGCCATTTTCACAATCTCTGACACACTCGAGCCCACTGCTACCATCTCAATCCACCTGGTTGAAAGTCTTCCTCTCTTTCACTGACCCTCCACCTCTCCAAGTATGCTGTGCCTCTCCAAGGAAGCCTCTTCTAGCAACATGCTCTAAGGGTGTTGGATGAAGCTTTGCCATCCTTGCCTCCAAGGAGCACTCTGGCTGCACCTTCTCCAAGACATACCACTTTGTTCCTTTGACGGTCCATGGGATATTTAGTACTATCCTCCAACATCACAGTCCAAAAGTACCAATTCCTCTTCAGTCATCTGTATTCATTATCCAGCTCTCAGATACATAACAAGTGATTGATAAGACTGTGGCCTGAATTGGAAGTACCTTTGTCCTCAAATAAACAAACAATAAATTATTTTTTTTCCAGTTTTTTTTTTAAATTTAGGTCAATAAATGATTTTTTAAGTGAACTAGGGGGGAATAGGGAGGAAAATATGCAACAATGAATGAAAAACAAACTTTTCTATAAACTTTCATTAAAATCACAATTCAAAAAAAAGAAAATAAACAAGCAAAGTCCTCAAGCAAAGGTGTCCACCATCTTCTTCAGGAAGAGCCCCCATCCTTTCAACTTCAATGACAATGACTTTGGTTTGGTTTGGTTGTTTGTTGGGGATTTTGGTTTGGTGGAGGTTTTATCCCGTCTTATTGTTGTTAAGTGCTGTCAAGTCAACTACAACCCAGCTACCCTATAAAAAGGAGTTTGGAAACTTTGCCCTACCCTGAGACACCCTCACTGTACCTACTATGCACGAGCCCAGTGTCACAGTCATCATGACAATCCGTCTTATTAAGGGGCATCCTCTCTTTGGCCGAGGGTTTAATAGATAATGATGATAATAATAATAATATCACATTAAGTGCACTGTCCTGAGCCTTTTATGTAAACTTTTGCTTTTCTGTTCCCCCTTTACAGATGGAAACACTGAGACAGAGAGCAGTTAAGCAGCTTGGCCAATGTTACATCACTAGAAAGGAATAGAACAAGGATTCAACAAAAGGCAATTCAGCTCTAGAGTCTGTACTGTTAACCACAGTGCTGTGTGTTGTCAAAAGAGACCTAAGGGCACAAATGATTAGGTGTTCAGCCTCTAAACTACAGGTTGATGATTTGGATCCACACAGCAGTGCCTCACAAGAAAGGCCTGGCAATCTACTTCTGAATTATCGTGGTCATGGAAAAAAAAACACTATAGAGCACAGTTTTACTCACCAGTAACTGATCTCGCTTAGGCTTTTGTGTTATGGATGTGGGAGGTGTGAGCAAGGGCCATGTTGTACTGTAATTAAGGTTCCGCCTTTTGAGTCAGGCAAGCCCACCGCTCATTACCGCTAAGTAAATTCCATCTCAAAGCAACCCTACAGTACAGAACAGAACTGCCCTGAAGGATTGCTGAGATCGTCCATCTTTACCGGAGCAGACTGCCTAATTGTTCTCCTGTAGATTGGATGGTGGTTTCAAACCACCAACCTTGAGGTTAGCAGCCGGGCGTTTAACCACCAAAGGCACCAGGGCTCCAGTGAATCAGGCAGACTCATTTCAAACCTGTCTGAGTCTCTTCCAAGCTGCGTGACTGTGGCTTAATGAGAGTCCCCTGTCTCTTATTTTACTCTCTTACAAACAAACAATGCATTGAGTGTGCTGTACGCATTCTTGATTTTTTCCTTGGATTAAATCCCTACATGTAAACTTACTGTGTGAAAAGATATGCAAATTTGGAAGACTTTGCAATGATTTCCAAATGGGAGGACAGGATATCAAGGTTGAATAAGCCAGAGCAGCTCCAAGCTTGCTGCCACCAGGGGGGAGCAGACACCAGTAGAAGGGAGAGGGGCCAGTGGCCAGTGGGTGGGCAGACCACGGGAGCACCTCACCTTCCCTCTCTGCTCCCTGACCCCTTCTACCCCCAAGTGGACTCTGAGCCCCCAGAGTAGGACTGAGGGTCAGCTCTAAAGGTTTAAGTTCCTCTTAACACTGATCCTCAAAGCATGGACGCCTGACCAAGCAACATCAGCATCACCTTAGAAATAGTGTAAACTGAGAAAAAGAAAATTCACTGCTGAAGAACAGAAACTGACCTATAGCTGGCTCTCCAACAGGTTTCTGGGTGGCAGCAAACCACATGTTGTTGTTATTGTGTGTTGGCAAGTTGGAACTGACCCATAGCTGAGCCACCAGCAGGTATTCAGAGGCAATAAACTGCAGGAGAGGAGACTGCCCATCTGTCCATCCATCTCCCACAGAGCATCTCATGGATTCAGACAGCATGCTTTTGGGCTTGTACTGTAGCTTCCTATCACCAGGCATCAGAACTCTCTGCAAGTTGTATGATGTTGTTGTTGTTGTTGTGTGCCGTCGAGTCGCTTGTCCTGTGCCAATCACACTGTCTCCAACACACCCATCCCGATTATCCCAGTTACTGAATCAATCCACCTCATAGAGGGCCTTCCCATTCTGCACTCTCTCCTTACAACATGTCCAAAGTATGTTAGACAGAGCCTCAGAACCCTTGCCTTCAAGGAGCCGCCTGGTTTAACCCTTTCCAGGATGAATCTGTTTGTTTTCCTAACAGTCCATGGTACCCTCAA
>NW_006399778.1:8529439-8577352 GCF_000299155.1 Elephantulus edwardii | reverse complement strand
CCCTGGATGTGCTCACCAAGTTGTGCCAAGAAATCTGGAGAACAACCACTTGGCCAACTGACTGGAAGAGATCGATATTTGTTCCCATCCCAAAGCAAGGTGACCCAACAGAATGTGGAAACTATAGAACAATATCATTGATTTCACATGCAAGCAAGATTCTACTGAAGATTATCCAAAAATTACTGGAACAGCACATCAGCAGAAAACTGCCAGAGTCCAGGCTGGGTTTAGAAGGGTAAGTTGTATAGGAGGAGTTTATCCATCTTTCCCTCTCAGAGTTGCTGGTTAATTCAAAATGCCAGAGAAATGCCACCTCCCTATGAGCTACGCCAGAACCACTTAGGAGCTGCACTACCAATACAAAGGCACACGGTTCAAATCCACCAGCTGCTCTGTATGAGGAAGATGATGAGCAAACAACTCTTGTGCGATTTACAACCTTTGAAAATATGCTGGAGGGTCAGTTATGAATCAATTCTGATTCTAGGGCACATAACAACAATAACAGGTTGAAATGAAAATTATTTGACCCCACGTTAGACCAAGTCAATAGGATATTTAACTATAAATAATTTCTTAAAAGATAATTACGTAGAGCATATCTTGTATTAGGCACACTTCTAAGCACTTTGTTGTTGTGGGCTGTGGAGTCAGAATTGACTCATAGTTAACTCTCCAGTGGGTCTGTAAGGACTATAAACCTCATGGGAGGAGACACCCCTCTTTCTCTAGTGCTGCAACCCGTGGATTCGAGCCACCTGCCTTTGGGTTAACAGTGCAACTCTTTACCACTGAGGCACCAAAACTCCACTTTACACTTAAGGAATGCAATTTTTTACAAATAAGAACGGGTCTCATCTTCCTAACAGTCCTATGAGGTAGTTAGTATTATAATTACTTTACAGATGGGGAAATTGAGGCACAGAGAGGTTCGGTAGCTTACCGGAAATCACACAGCCAGGAAGTGGAGGAGACACTAAAACTGGTTGAAACACCACTTGGACACATGAGCAGTCCTTCCACACTGACTTGAGCTGGTTTAATGTCAGGTGGAGAACTTTCACACAGGTGAGCAGCAGGCCACGTTATCACGGGAGACCTGGAACCTGGAGGCAAATGGGGACCCCTAGAGGAATGGAGCTTCACTCCCTATCTTTTCAACTGGCGGAGTAGGAAATTTAGGGCATCTGGTTCAACACTCTGTTTTAACAAGCTTTCCAGGGGATTTTGATAGGGGATTGGCAAAGTTTTTCTCGGCATCAGCCTGTGAATGAACTATGTCATGGCAACTCAACCCTCCCTTTGAGCACAAAAGCAAGCCATAAGAATAAACAAACAATTACAAGGAAACAAGTGAGCATAATCACACAATATTATTCTTTTGATCTTTTTCTCAGCCATCTTAAAAGTATGAAACCACTTGTAGCTCAACCGCTATGGACCGTGGGCCAGGTCCTGCCCAAGGGTGTAGTTTGCTAATCTGCTCCAGGCTCAGGATTGGCCCCAAGCTTAAAAGATTAGGAACTTAACTCCTGAACCACCTGGTTCCCAAACGGATGCTCCTTCCACTAGGCTAGTCAGCCAGATTCCAACCTCAGGACGTTTAGAAACTCTTGCTGGGCCTCAGTGCCCACAACTATGAAATGGGTGTTAGGACCCCGTCTCATGTGAGCTGAGACACCGGGCCTCTGCTCTCAGTTGGTGACCTGGATCTCATCCAGACGTCCTGATCCCAGAGGCTCCATAAGGGCACCAGAATCTGTACTTTAAAAAAATTTATATATCTATATTTTTCTATTGGGGAGTTAGAAAAGAAATCAGCCCCTACACTGGGCCCTATTCGGTGGCAGCTTCTTGTTCCACAGGGTTAAGGAAGATTTTGAGGAAATAAACGTTGTTTGGAAAAATCCCGGTATAGTTGCTTTGTATGTTGTGATGGGCAGAAGGGATGAAGTGAAGTGTGAAGGCCCCTCACACCCTCCATCTTGCCTCGGACTATGTCCTGGAACCCTGGGGCGGGGGAAAGCGCCACGCTCATTCTTTCTTCTTGGGATTGTTGACGGCCACGTGGTGGTAAAGAAAGACAAGCAGGAAGAGCGACACGCCCAGCATGTTGGCGAAGATGGCAAGCTGCACGTCCGCGATCATCCTGACCCGCCGGGCTCGCCTCCGATGCTCACTGCGAGCAAGTTCCAGGCAGGAGACTCCCAAATCTGTACTTTTAGCAAACTCCCAGCGATTTCCTGATAGGTGGCCCACCCCCAGCCTGAGGAGCACTGAGCTTATGGAAAGACTTGAAAGTTGTGTATTGTATTAGAGCCAACTACTCCCCTCAAAGGGTCCAAGGACCATATGTGGGTGAAGAAAGAAGATGAGACAGATTTCTCATTGGTCAAAGCTACATAAGATAAGAAATGCAGTAAAAGAGTCAGGCCTAGGCAACCTAGGAGCTGGGAAGACAGTGGTCTTCAAGAGGCTAGGTTCACTCTGCCCTTTACATGCTGTGTGTTCTCAGGCTGATTACTTAACCTCTCTAGGCCATAATTGACTCATTTGTAATATGAGGGTGATAATCATATCAACCCCAGGAAGCTGATGTGAAGGGTAAATGGGATTCTGTATGTAAAGGACCTGACGGAGTCCTTCATGAGAATTCGCTGTCATATGATAGACTGGGATAGTGGAGCTTTACCTCCAACTTTAACCATCACAGTGGTCCCTCAGGGTCTTAGTTTAAAAAAGGAGCATTGGCTGTGCAAATGGTTAAGCACTAGGTGCTGGCCAAAAGGTTGAGAGAGAGATTGATGTCTCTTAGCTGCTCTGGGAGAAAGTCTTGGCAAACTGTTCCTGTAAAGATTGTTGTTCTGTGCCGTTGACTCGCCTGCGACTCATAACAACCCTATGTACAACAGCCCTAAACCCTGCTCTATTTCTTGCCAATCTTATTGTCTCTGACATGCCTATCCACATTGCCCCAGTGACTGACTGAATCCATCTCATCGAGGGTCTTCTTCTCCTGCACTGTCCTTCCACCCTCCCAAGCATGACATCCTCCTCCAACTACTGGTTCTTCCTTGCAGCATGTCCAAAGGTCAGGCAAAACTTCAGAATCTTTGCCTACAAGGAGCAGCCCTGGCTTCACCCTCTCCAGGATGAATTCTTTGTTCTCCTGGGATGAATTCTTTGTTCTCTTAGGCGGCCATGGTATATTCAAAACTCTTCTCCAGCACCACAGCTCAAAGGCATCAACTCTCCTTCTATCATCCCTAGTCATTGTCCAGCTCTCTGATGCACAGCAAGTAATTTCAAAGACCATGGCCTGTATCAGGCACATCTTAGTCTCCAGACTGATATCGTTGCTCTTCAGTACTTTGCAAAGGTTTCCGAATGCAGTTTGTCTTGTAATTTCCTGGCCGCTGGTACCAAGAGTGTTGATTGTAGAGCCAAGCAAACTGAATCTGTGAACAATTTCAATCTCTTCATCATCTATCATGATGCTGCCAATTTTTACAGCCTAGAACATGCTGAGGCAGTTCTCTGCCACACAGGGACACTCTGAGCAAATAACTCATTTGACTGCCCAACAACAATGACTTGGTGATATGCAGGTTCTTGTTCCGTTGGTGTGTGTGGGAGGGGGGAGGTGAGAATTTGCTTTCCCAACAAGTTCCTGGGAGCTGTGGATGCTGCCAAAGTGGGCACTACACTTTAAAACAGCCAGCGTTAGCAGTACTGTTGGGAGTATTTCTTATTTCTGATGTAAAATTCTGTTCCCTCATCCATGGAGGCAGTTAGCACAAAGGAAGGTCAAAAGCAAGCTCTCGGTAACCACCCGGCTGTCGCTGAATGTTTGCGATGGTGATGGTGGAGGAGTACAAGGGCAGGTTAAGGAAAGGCCCAAGGACAGATAGTCCATCTCCTCAGCACTGGGCACCCCTACTCTGAGCACCTCACCCCTGTTTCTCCTCCTCATCCTTGCCCCTCTGGTTTCCTGCTGACAAAGGGGCACCAGGTGCCCAGGCCCCCTCTTCACACACAAACACACCCTCCTTCCAGAGCAGCTTGTGAGCTGCGTTTATTTTTGCACGTAGCCAGGAGGCATTCTCATAGACAACCCTGTTAGCCAGATGCAGGGAAAAAAGGGGGGTGTTTGTTCAAGAAATTCAGCAGAGCCCACCCAGGGAGGGACACCCACAGAGAAGGGGTCCCCTGTCAGAGCAGGGAGCTTCCTGGATGAGAAGTTCTGGGCCAACTTGGGAATCTGACTTAAGTGTGATGACATAAATCCCTGTTCCTATTTTAGCCCAAGATTCCCCCATAAAAGGTCACTGCTGTTATCTGCACTTGAATTGACCTCCAACTTATGGTGACCCTATGCACAACAGAAAGAAATGCTTCTTGGTCCTATAACATTCTATGGATCTCTGAGGACTAGGCTGTTAATCTCCACAGGTTTTCATTGGCTGTTTTTGGAAGGATATCGCCAGCCCTTTCTTCCTAGTCTCTCTTAAAGTGGAAGCTCTGCTGAAACCTGTTCAGCATCGTTTTGTTGTTATATGGCATCAAGCCAAATACAACTCATAGTGACACTATGACTAACACATCTGAACTGTCCTATCCTGTGCCATCCTCACCATCTGGACATACTTGACCCCATTGCTGCAGTCACTGTGTCAATCCATCTCATTGAGAGTCTTCCTCTCTTTTGCTCTACCTCCACCATTCCAAGCAGGATGTCCTCCTCCAAAGAATAGCCCCTCCTAACAACACACTCAAATTACCTAAAACTAAGCTTCTTTGCCGTCCACGCCTCTAAGGAGTACTCTGGCTGCACTTTCTCAAAAACACAGCTATTTGTTCTTTGTCAGTCCAGGGGCTATTCAGCACTCTTCTCCAACACCACAACTCAAAGGCATAGATTCTTCTTCTGTCATCCTTATTCAGTGTCCAGTTCCCAGATGCATAACAGATGATCACAAGGCTATTACTTGAATCAGGCACACTTTTGTCTTTAAACTAAGATCGTTACTCTTCAGGACTTGGGACACATCCCTGACAGTAGACTTTCCTACTAAAACGATACACCTCCTCCTGATCTCTGGCTGCAATTCCTCCAACTGACAGATAGGTGGTAGTTGTAAATAAGATGTATTAGCCATAAATTAAACCCAGGTGTCCTGCATGGAATTCTGGAATTCTGCCACAAGCCAACACAGAGAGAGAGAGAGAGAGAGAGAGAGAGAGAGATGGTTAAATTAGATTGCTTGCATTTGACTTGATTGGGGAGCTTGTGAGAAAAACAGATTCCTAGATATACGCCAGCCCTACTGTTTAAGAACCCAGGAAAGCTTAATATTTGATGACACCCACAGGATCACCAAGCCAGTGAGGAAACAATAGACAAGTTCCTTGATCACAGCGACTCCGTCCAGCAGCCTCCCCTGATACTGAACACAGTCAGGCACAGGGAACAAAGAGGACCAGAGAGCTTCCCCCACTGACAGAGCCCAAGTCAAGTCTGTCAAGTGAACGAATGGGCTAATTAATTAATTGACTGATTAACTTTTCTCACTCTGAAAAGTGCAGGGTCTAAAGATCGATGGACATAATACATGTTCAGTAAATAGCTCTTGAAAGCAAGATGGAGGGAGTGTCAAAATTATGGTCTGCCTAGAAAGATAAGGAATGTAATAATGAAATCATGTAATAAAGGCCATTGGGACCATTTCCACAGGAAGGTTTGCTGTTTCGAGGGGTAACAAAGGCAGCCTGGCAGGGAGAAGCCTGAGTGTCATTCCTGTGCTGGTCCTACACCTGCCGGCCCATTTAATCACCACCACGGTCCCCTGCTGTGGGCATTGGCAGGTCCATTTATAAGCAAGGACAATAGAGAACTGAGGCTCTAGGATCTCCAGGGAGACCTACCAACTGCAAATGTGCAGGTCTTTATGGAACCACAGCAATGGGCATGGGCATTTCTGCCCTGGATCCACAGAGGGTAGGAAAGAGCACTGGACTGGGAGACAGAAGACCTGAGTTCGAGTCCCAGCCTGAGCATTCACTTGCCAAGTGGTGCTGGGACTCTGTTTCCTCACAGCCTCTTTTTTCACTTCCATCTTGCATCTTCCTGCATAACCTCACCTTGTTTCCCCCTTACCTTTCCTGGATTCTTCTCGTCAATGCCATCGTCTCCCATATTTAGCCCTGTAAGCTGCCTTACAGCATCTGTGGAACAAACAAGCAGATGAGCAGAAAGACGATAAAAGCAGCAAATGATGGTGTACCCTACACTTCTCTGTACAGTGGGTGCTCTGCCGGGTGTCTTGGACCCTCATGAGCGCCCCACCAGGTTCACGTCCAGCTTCAGCGTTGCCTCACTGGGTGACCTTGGGCAAAGTAAATAAGTTCCCTTAAGTTTGCAGTGTTGTTTTCTTGGCTATAAAATAGAGCTGTGTTTGTGACTGTTGTTATGAGTAAGGAGCCCTGGTGTAGTTTGTAACATATCAGACTGTTAACAGAAAGGTCAACAGTTTGAGTCTAATAGGAGATCCTCAGGAGAAAGACAAGCAGTAATTTCCTCTTGTGAAGACCCGGAAACCTCAGAAACCCGACAGAGGCTTCCCTGGGAGTGGGAATTGACTTGAGCACAGTGCACTTGACTTGGTTTGGTTTAGGGTTGTTAACAGGGCTAAATAAATGGGAATATGGTAAGCACCTGCCTGGCACAGAGTAGGCACACAGTCAATACCAGTAGCGGTCGTGGTTGAATAAATTCTGACCCACAGTGATCCCATGTGCATCAGGGCACCAGGCCTTACTTCCAATATGCTTCTGGGTGGTCTTGAACTAGCAATATTTCTGTTAGCAACCAAGTGCATTTTCACCATGAAGGATGCCATCCAACCAACAGTGTTATAATAAGGAACCAGGCACCATATACAGCACATAATAGATGCTCAACTAATACTAGTATCTTCATCTCTCCCTAAAAGGACGTTGGTTGCCGTGAAGTTCTGATGAGCTACAAGAGGCAAAATAGCACTGCAAAATGCAAAGCTCTATGCTCACCTTGAAATAGATTTTCCTTTCTTCCTCCAGCTTGAGTTATTAACCACCCCAGTCATCTGCTGGGGTGTCAGGGCTGAGCCACGGTGTGGAGCTCTCTGCAGGCTGGGATTCCGGGGTTAGCACCTCTCCTGAGCTAGCTCTCTCTGCAGGCACAGGTATTCATGGGAGACAGCTGGGCCCTCGTTAACAAGGTGTCTCCAGACCTTGTTTGGAATACGTCAGCTAATGTGATTAAAGACAGTACATAAATGTCAGCCTCTCCGGGACATGGCCCCAGCTGGTTTCCGGGGAAGGAGACCTGAAAAATATGTCTTCATTCCTTCTGTTTTATGGCTTAAGCGATCGACAGCTTTGCACAGAGAGAACCCACTGTGGTGGAGGCTGAGGAGTTTGAGGTGTAGAGGTAAAAATGCAGAAGAGATAGGAGAATGAGTATTACCAGTCTGTCTTCAACCAGGAACCCTTGACCAGGCTGGAAAATACGTAACCTGGAGCAGGTCACCTTCTCTTCAGAACCTGTTTTTCATCTATAAGATGGGAACAAGAATATATGTTTTGAGGGCTACTGGATCAAAGATGCTATTTGCAAGTTGCCTAAGGAAGAGCCGGTACAGAGTAGGGGCTCGCTACAGGCAGGGAAACAAAAAGGGGGGCAATGAATTATACCTTATGCATACATGGGAGTTCAAGGGATATCCTTTAACTGGACCTAAGCTGGTAGGGGCTTTGAGCTGCTCCGTGAAATGGCATCAATAATAGGTAAGTGTGGGCAGAATTACTGGCCCCAGAACCATAGCCTCATTGTGTGGCCTTAGGAAAGTGACTCCGTGCACTCTGACTCAGTTTCATCTGTATAATGAGTAATTTACTTTTGACCTGTTCAGGCTCTTTCTTCTTTGAACCCTGGGCTTTTTGATGGGGCCAAAGGCTGACCAAGGGCAAAGCACATGTTAAGACATTGCACTCCTTAGCCCTGAGTTGAATCTTAGCCCTCTTTGTCAGTTATGGAATGGTGGGACAGACCCTCACAGATCGTCATCATTTGCACTTATATTCCATGCCTCCAGGGGCAGCGTGCTGTGGAGACAGAGCACCAGGCTGGGAGTCAGAAGACAATGGTGGTTGGAGCCAGAGTCTGAGCGCTTGCTTGCTTGTGAGGCATTGGGAACCTCTTCCCCTCTGGAGCCTCAGCTTCCCTGTTCATAATATGAGGGGGCTGGGCCAGGTGATCTCTGGGTCACCTCAGGTTAGACACATCACATTTTTTTATACTACTGTATATTTTTTTAATTTATTATTAATTTCAATGAAAATTTACAGAGACTTGGGGTTTCCATTCATTCATTGTTGCACTTTTCTCCTCTCCCTCCCCTCCCCTCTAATACACTACCCTCTTGGAAAAGTAAAAGAAAAATTCTTTCATTGTTTTACAGTCCCTCCCCCAGGTCCACTCCACTATGCAGCCTTTGCTCTGGACTTCTGTCATGGCAAAAATACCTAATAACATACCCTTTTTAAACAGTTTTCTCCCTCATCTGTTTCAGTGCAGTATACATTATTGAACCCATCTTTCTCAGTCTTCCCCCAATCCCGATGTCAGTCCTGTTTTACAACAGTGGCACCATGCAGTACCTGTCCTTTTGTGATTAAGATACTTCACTCAGCATAGTGTCCTCCAGGGTCACCCATTCTGAATAATATTGCATGAGTTCCTTGTTTTTCAATGCAGCATAGTATTCCATTGTGTGAATATACCACAGCTTCTCTATCCATTTGTTTGGTGATGGTCACTTAGGTTGTTTCCAACTCCTTGCTATTGTGAACAAAGCCACGATAAACATGGGTGTGAATATATCTGCTTGGATATCAGTTATGGTCTCTTTGGGATATATTCCCAGTAGTGGGATTGCAGGGTCAAATGGTATCTCTATTTGCAACTTTTTGAGAAAGCGTCATACTGCCTTCCACTGTGGTTGCACCATTTTACACTCCCACCAACAGTGAATAAGGGTTCCAGTTTCTCCACAACCTCGCCAGCATTTGTTGCTTGCTGCTCTGTTAAATTTTGCTATTCTGACTGGGGTGAGCAATCTCATAGGCACCTAAACATTTTTTTTCCAGGAAGCAATATGATGGTCAGATGAAGCTGTGGGAAAGTGTAATGGAATGGATCAAGATTAACAAGGTTCAGAGTCACACGGGAGGGAGAAGCCCCTGGATGTGGAAGGAGCTAAATGCAGAGCAGGGAGTGAGTAATATCACCTCAGACCCAGAGCTGGTGGGGCTTGATATTCTTTTTCATGTATTGTTTTGTAACCTAAAATAAATAGCATTGACTGAGTGCCTCCTTTGTTCCAGGTTTCACTGTAAACACTTTAAAGGGTCTTATCATTTAACCTACATGTTGTTCTTAGTTGTTTTAAGTTCACTCAAAGCAGACTCACAGCAATCCTACGAACAACATATCTGAACTCCGTCTTTTCATTATCATCCCCAACATGCTTGAGCCCATTTGCTGCAGTCATGGTGTCAATCTGTCTCATTGAAGGTCTTCCTCTCTTTCACGGAGGCTCCACCTTTCCAAGCATATCTCTTTCCAAGAAACAGCCCCTCCTAACATGCTCAGAATAAGTGAGATGAAGCTTCACCATCCTTGACTTTCAAGAAAAACTCTGGTTGCACTTTCTCCAAGAAAGTGTTCTCTTAGTAACCCTTGAGGTATTTAGCACTCTCCTCCAACATCACAACTTGAAGGCATATGTGATTCTTTTGTCATCCTTGTCATCATTGTCCATCTAGCAGATAATTGGAAAGATAATGGCTTAAATCAGTCACATCTTGGTCTTTAATTGGACATGATTGTCTTCAGGACTTTGGAGAAGTCCCCAGCAGCAGACTTTGTCAATGTTATACGTCTCCAATCTAATTGTTGATACCATGGATGTTGATTGTGGATCCAAATAAGATGAAATCCTTATAATCTCAATCCTTTCTCCAACTATCTGGCCCTATTCTGAGCCAGTCTCACTGCCTCTGATACTCCTATCCCTGTTACCCCAGTTACTGTGTAAATCCATCTCATTTAGGATCTTCCTCCCCTGCGCTGTCCCTTCACCTATCCAAGCAGGATGTCCTTTTCCAGGGACTGGTCCCTCCTGGCAACCTGCCCAAAATATGTGAGATGGAGCTTCATAATCCTTGCCTCCAAGGAACAGCCTGGTTTCACCCTCTCCAAGATAAACATGTTGTATTTTCTTGGCAATCCACAGTATGTTCAATACTCTTCTCCAGCACGACTCAAAGGCCTCAATTGTTCTTCTGTCATCTTTGATCATTGTCACTCTCTGATGCATAACAAGTAATCACAAAACCATCACTGCTCTTCAGCACTTCCTGCCTCTGAAAACCCATCAGAGAGTCAGCTAAGGGTCAGTTCTGACTGGACAGAAACCAACAACATTGCGGTAGCTACTTCACAGCATGCTTTTTGTTCATCATACCTACAAGGAAAATGTTTTATTAATCACATTTCACAAATGGAGATATAAAAGCCCAGAGAGATAAAGTGCCTGGCCCCTGCCGCGGCTGAGCTGGGACTCTCCCCAAGTCCTTCTGAGTCAAAGGGCCTATTGTGAATTGAACTGTGTCCTCCCAAATATGAGGATAAATCCTAACCACGATGCCTGTGGTCTTTGTTATGTTAATGAGGCAGGATTAGTGTAGGGTGTATTTTGAGTCGATTTCTTTTGAGATATAAAAGAGATCTAACAAGTAAATGAAGATGCAGAGATGGGAGAAGAGCCATGCTAAACCGCCCGGGGAGGCGGGGAGGCGGAAGGTCTGGAGGACCTTCCTCCAGAGCCCACACAGACAGAAAGGCCTCCCCTGAGTCAGCACCCTCAATGTGGACTGCCATCTTTCTAAACTGTGAGGAAATAAATTTGTTTGTTAAAGTCATCCACTTGCAAGAAGAAGATGATTGTCACAATACCACTGAGGAAAAGGAAGACATGGGGAGGTGCATGGGACAGACAGCAAAGGTAAACACTACTACATACCCAACCTTGCATTATCAGTAATTCTATTTTATTATTTTATGTGTGTGTACCATCAAATTGGATCTGACTGGTAGAGGAGGAGATTGCCCCTCCTTCTCCAGCAGAGCATCTGGTAGATTCGAACTGCGTACCTCTGGGATTGCAGTGCAGCTTCTTGCCACTAGGCCAACAGAGCTCCCGCATTATCAGTAATTTTAAATACTCATTGTCTTCGACTGAGAACGGACTCGAAGCTGACCCTGCAGTGGGTTTTCAGAGGCTATGAAGTGCACGGGGTGAGATTATCCATCTTGTTCTCAGAGGCCAACTGATGGATTCAAACCAAATTCCTTTGAGTTGGCAGCAAACCTCCCTATCGCTAGGGCACCAGAGCTCTCCATATCAGAAACAGTAGACATTAATCAATGAATGGAAGCATGGGCTGACAGGCATGAGAAAAGGTATGTGTAAGTGAAAGAGCCTCCACTCATGAATGTGTAGGTTTGGCAGATAATATTTCTACATAATATCTACATGTGCTGTACACAGATTCATAGACATACTACAGCAAACAAGGAGAAAATAATACATCTCAGCCATAACCAAATACTTTAAGGGAAAGAGTCACTGGTCCAGGGGCTCAGAACCATGGGCTTGAGGCAACATCAAGGCCAATGGTCATAACATAGTCCACAAAGACGATGGTCTACATTCTACTTTGGTGAATGGTGGTGACTGGGGTCTTAAACACTCCAAAGAGGCCACTGAGGGTACAATTACTGATCTCATCCTATCTGGAGCAAAGAAGAATAAAGAATATGAACAACTGTTAGCTCACAATTACTAACGGACAATGTGAGCTTCAGCATCCATGACCCTGAGACCAGAAGAACCGCTCTGAAAGGGATCACAACAGACTGTACCTGGCAGAGTGAGAGAAAAATATGCAACAGAGCTCAAAATTGTAAAAAGACCACGTCTGACAATGACCGGTGGAATCCTGAAATTATGACCCTTAGGACCCAACTTCCACCCAAGCCGAAGACAAACCACCTATTAAGTGATCAATAGCACCACAGAGGGACGTGCTTCTTAGAATTATCACCCATGCAAGAGGAACAGGGCAGAATCTGTCCAGGGATTAAGCTCAGAAGGTAGGAAAAAAGAGGAAAAAAATATGATGGGAACAGGAAACCAGAGCGGAATCAGGAAGAGTGCTGCTGCAAAACAGGGATTGGAATCAATGTCTTGAAATGTAATAGAAAGTGTTTAATGAAAACCAACTTGCTCTGTAACATGGTCACCCAACTTAGCCATTTAAAAAAAAGCTACCCATTGGGGTATTTCTGTAACAGCAGCACTAGTTAATAAGAACGCACCTAAGTTCCTTCAAAGTTGTAAAGCTAGGCAGTACCCCTTCCCTGGGGTCCTGAGAGGAACTGAAGTAGGCATCAGGAGCAGGGGACATGACTGTGTCTTCTGTTGTTGTCATTGTAACCCTGTGAACCATAGATCTGTCCTCACCTGTGCCACCATCACACTTTCTGACACACTTGAGTCCACTGCTGCAGTCACAATGTCAGTCCACCTGGTTGAGGGTCTTCTTCTCTTTTGCTGATCCTCCACTTTTCCAAGCATTCTTTAAAAAAAATAAAATATGTGAGACTAAGCTTTGTCAACTTTGCTCCAAGAAGCACTCACTCTGGCTGTACTATGCCAAAGCATTTATTTCTGTTTGTTCTCTTGGCCATCCATGGAACGAATGTTCAGAGCTCTTCTCCACAGTGCAAAGGCATCAATTCTTCTGTCATCCCTTCTTCATGGGCCAGCTCTCAAATACATAACAAGTGATTGAAAAGACCATGGCCTGAATCAGGCACATTTTAGTCTTCAAATTGGTATCATTGATCCTCAATAATTTGGAGAGGTCCTGGACTGTAGACTTTCCCAGGGCAATATGTCTCCTGATCTTCTGACTGTTAGTACCAAGAATATTGACAGTGGATTCAAATAAGATGAAGTGATTGGCAGTTTCAATCTTTTCTCCATCTGTCATAATGTTGCCTATTAGCCCAGTGGTGAGAATTTTTGTTTTCTTGATGTTGAGATGCAATCCATATTGAAGGATGCATTCTTTGATATTCTACAGTGCTTCAAGTCCTCCTCACTGTCAACAGGCAAGCTTGTGTCATCTGCATAACACAGGTTGTTGATGGGTCTTTCTGAACAAAAATGTCTTACATAGAGGGTCGTGGTAATAGTCCTTCAGGTTCTCACCCTGCACAAGAGCATAGGATTGTGAGCTGGATGTGAGAAGACTACTGTGAAAAGCTATTAGTGGTTTTGCATGGCATCAAGCCACCTGGTCAGATGTCCTTCACAGAGCAGTACTGTCTGCCAGGCGCTATACCAAGTCACTGTGATGTCAGCACCATTAGTATCACCCTTCTTTAATGAATGAGGAAACAGGCTCAGGCAGGTAGTGCCACTAGTCCAGGGTCACACACTTAAACAGGAGTCATACTCAAAATTATGTATCACAAAATCAGTGCCTTTCCACAAGGCTACACTTCATCTCCCAAGTTCAAATGTCCGGCCCATCTTAAGTCCATAACAGCACAATAGCTGGTGCGTAGCAGGGTCATCTTAAGTGAGAGCATCCCTTCTCCCTGCATCCTCTCCAGCTCCCTCCCAGGGCCCTGAAAGGGTTAACCTCCTGGAAGCCGCTGGCCAGTCCCTGTCAGTCTCCCTCAGTGTTATGAGGACCAGACTAGCTCCTTGCTCCGGGCAGCTGACGAGTTCTCTGCTCAGTGATTCGCGCTCCAGATATTAAATTACTCATAAAATATTTGGCCTGTCCCCAAAGCGGCTGCCAGCTCCTCTCTGTGCCCTGCTCACCTCCTGCCACATGAACACACTCTTCAATGGCGGGCGGGGGCTCAAGGGACCCAGAAAGTCAATCGAACTTCATTTGGAACTAGCCTCCATTGAGGGGGTCTGGGAGCCCCAAAAAGAGGAGACTGTAGTGCAATTGAGATTTTCTTTCTTTTTTTTTTCTAGAGGAGAGAAACCTGCCTGTCATCCTTATTTTGGGGGTCCCGTGCCCAGTCTGAGTTTGAAGACTACTCCCCCAAATCCTGATGCTGCAGGTTTTGAAAGAGTTGAGAAATGATGATTGCCCCAGGTCCCTCAGGACAAGGACAAGGGTGACCTGGGATAGGTTCTCATTGTCTGAAGGGTGAGTGGTCTCTCTTCGCCTCCTCCCTCCCCACTCAGTTGCCATGGCAACCACAGTGGGGGGTGGGAAGCTGGACCAAAGAGCTCCTGGCCAGGTTACCCAGCATGCTCTGCGTTCACCCAGTTTTCTCCCTCATTGCCCATCGGGGGTTGGGACGATCCTGCCCTTTCACCAGCCTGTGCAGAGCTGACATCGAAGGGTCATCTCCTCCACACCCTGCCTTGGGGCAGAAGCTTTTCCTGCATGGCCTTCAGGAAGGGGGCTATTCTTGATGAGAGTTTGACGGAGAATTATTTGGGGGGTCTTTCTTGACCCCCCTGGAGTTAATGAAGTCAGTTAAACTCTGAGATTAGAAGGTCGGGGTCATGGTTACAGCCCATGTTTGCAGAGTAACACCCCCACCCCACCCCTCGCTCCCACCAGACCAGCTGTTCCAGAAATACCTAAAGTTGGTCGTCTAGGGAACTGACAAGGGAGTGTGGTGGATGGGCCATGGCGATCCCATGCCTGGATCCCATCCCCATCCCCATCACAGCCCTGCTGTCTGGGCATCGGGAGACTTCTCTCCTCTTCCCGTCCAACAGAGAGTGCATTTTCATAACAACAGTGCCTATATTAGCCTGTCTTCATCACGCTGACCTGGGATTGACTAACTTCAATGCCTAAAGTAACTTAAGTGGATTTTTGTCATTCTCTGCCTTTTGGGGTACACTGCCACCAGGTGGCGGTAGTCATCGCCAAGGTGTAGAATTTCCCTGAGATTCCAGAGGTGGTTTTCAAGCTTGTATTTCTCCACTAACAAGAAACCAAACCCACAGCCTTGGAGTTGGTTCTGAGTCAGCGTGACCGTCCATGTACTACAGCCTATGAAATGTAATGCCATCGTCTTTTGACTTTTATATAAAAATTTCAGGACCTTATGAATAGTTAAAGTTAAGCAAGTTTTGAACAAATTCCAAGTTGAGGCATTACAGCAAAGCGCATAGCCCATACTGTAAAGCAAAACTGCTTAGGTTCAAGTCCAGCCTCAGCTGACTGCTGACTGGATAAATTCAAACAACTTACTCTCCCTGCACCTCAATTTCAACATCGGCAAAATGCGCATAAAGCCTCTCCCTCTTACATTGTTGTGAGAATTTAAATGAGTTAATACACTGGAAGTGTTTTGAACAGTACCTGACACAGCACTACGTTCTCGATAAACATTGGTCATTAATATTTAAAGATGGTGCTTGAGAAGCAAAAGTTTAAAAATAATTTGCATTCTAAGTTTCACAGGCCAAGCCTTCTCTATTTAGTAGGTCTTTTATCCAGAGCTTCTAATCTGGTGATTTCGTTTTGCCGCTGCATTGCTAGACTCCAAGACTCCATCTAGATGTTTCTTCCAGTCCCTTCGTCCCATGTTCAAGCCCCTATCCTGATGCTTTCAATTCCTCAGTGTCTGTGGGACTTGTCCCCTCCACATCATGCACACTGCCACCTTGGTCTCACTCCTGAACTCTCTCCAAGACCCAAACTCCTCACCACAGCTATGGTGGCTTTCTAAAAAAAAAAAAAAAAACCTAACAATAAACCGCGCCCCTGCTCAAATGTTCTCCAGGGCTCCCGGTGCCTTGGGATAAAGTTGGATTCTTGATCTCAGTCTCTCTCTCTCCAGCCTCTCAATCCTTTCTAATGTCAGAATCCTATGGCCCTGTCCCTAGGGCACATTTACAACTCTCCCAAAGGCTCACACGCTCTCTCACTCTTTGTGACTTGGTCAGGGGCTGACTTCCTGGATTGTCTAGCTCAACATCACACCGGCACTGCCCCAGGCACCTTGGAAGAAAGGCCTGGTGATCAGCTTCAGAAAGATCAGTCTTAACTAAGGAGCACAGTTCACTCTGCACACATGAGTGGGAATGGACTTGATAACCAACTAGCAACAACAACTACAGTCTACAAAAGAACAGGAACCCTTTTCTTCTGTGTGCCCAGAGCCCCTGAGCATGCCAGGAGGAACCTGGCTCAATGGAGAATCCATGCCCCACATCCTTGGGCAACTACTGTGGATGAATCTAGAATGGCCGCTCTCCCTTGGTTCAGCCTGAAATGCTATGCCTTACCTTTTTTTGTCCCACTGTCTCCTGCCTAGGGAGCTCTTGTGGCCCAGTCTGGTAGGGAATTACAAGACTGTTTCCCACCTTTATTGCACTGGGCAAGTCTGCTGTCAAGAACCTCTCTAAATTATTGAATAGTAATGATGTCAGTTTGAGGACAAAGGTATGCCTGATACAAGCCATAGTCTCTTCAATCTCTTACTATGCATCTGAGAGCTGTACAATGACTCAGAATAACCAAAGAATTGTGTGAAGCTGGAGAAGAGTGCTGAAGACTCCATGGACTGCCAAAAGAACAAGTAGTTATTTCTTGGAGAAGGTACAGTCACAGTGCTCCTTGGAGACAGAGATGATGAAGCTTCATCTCACATACTTTGAGCATGTTGCTAGGAGAGGTTATTTCTTAGAGAGGGAAACCATGCTTGGAAATGTGGAGGGACAGTGAAAGAGAGGTTGGATTGACACAATGACTGTGGCTTGAGTGGACCAGAGATTGTGAGAATGATGCAGGATAGGACTATGTCCAGATCAGTTGTTCCAGGGTCGTTATGAGTCTTACTTGACTCAATGACAGCATCTCCTGCCTAGGGAACTCAGGTGGCATAGCCTCTAGAGAGGAGCACTGCTAACCCAAAGGGGGTGCCTCCCCGGCGGTTTGAATCCACTGGTAACTCTAAGGGGAAAAGATGGGCGGTCTCTCCCATTTCGTACCTACATGGAATATTTCACTCTCTTCAGGGCAGAAAATACAATGGACATGAACTTGACCCCTGAAACACTTGGACTGTATCCCTTGGCCTAGAACAATGCCCAGCACATTCTCCAAGCCCAAGAGACTCTTGTTGAGCCAGTGAACACAGGAATGGACAGGAACATAATCTAGATCAGTCCCTGGTGGCACAAACACTTAAGCATTCAGAGACTAACTGAAAGAATGACAGTTGAAATCTACCCTGAAGCACCTCAGAAGACAGGCCTGGCAATCAGCTTTCAAACAGTTCAGGCCTTGACGGAGCCGTTCTAGCACAGTCACTGTGAGTTGGAATTGACACCATGGCAACTAACAACATCGTCTCTCTCATTGCATTGAATCAGAACCAACTCACAGCTGAACCTTCAGTGAATTGTACAGAAGCTGTGGATCACATGAGAGGAGATTGCATATCTTTGTCCTTTGGAGCCACTGGTGGATTTGAAACACTCACCTTTGGGATGGCCGTGCAACTCTCTACCTGCAAGACCACCAAAGCTCCCTTAGGGAAATGGTTCCAAGTCAGAGGACACTTGACAACGTCGAAGACAGTTTTGTTTGCTAACTGCTGGAAGTGCTACTGAGAACTAGTGGGTAGAAGGCAGAGATGCTGCTGAACATCCTGTATTATGCAGGACAGTCCCCAGTGATCACAATGCGTCATCTGGCCCACGAGTGCCATGGTGCCAAGGCTGAAAAGCTCTGCTCTAGAGTGTATTGCCTACAAATCTATATCCCTATTCCCCTCAGGCTCCTGGGGGCAGAACCTGACCTTATTTTGTGGTTTCCTTAGCACCCCTTGGAAAGCAGACACTCAATCAACAATTTTTTAAAATTTTCATTGCAGTGGAAATACACTTAATAAAACATATGCCATCTCAAAAACATCTACATGTATTATTCAGAAACACTGAGTCTAATGTACAGTTCTGCCCTTTCTCCACCATTCTACCATTGTTAAGGTAAATACAAGGCCCCCAGACCCAAGTCTCTCCCATACCCCCTCCCCAGTGCCCCTGGCAATCATCTTTGCTTTCTATTTGTTTATTTAAGTGAGATCATTCAGCATTTGTCCTTTGGCCAAAGGCCTATTTTACTCAGCAGGACGTTTTTCAAGGTTCCTGAATGTGGCAGTACCAGCAGGTTAACAAATTGTTTCCTGAGCTGGCAGGTGAGGTGCTTTCTGTCTGCCTGTTTTCCTCAAATCACATCCATTTCTCACTTAGAGTTTGGCCTCAACCCTGTCACCAGATGCCCCTACTAGGGCCTTTCTTGGGCCTCCAGGCCCCAACTTGTTAAATCCCTCTGTTCCTGCTCGCCCCACCTTCCCTTCTCAGCTTCTCCTGACCTCATGGGCCCCTCTACGAATAAAGGGCAAGGAAGGTGAGAAGGGAAATACATCTCTCCATTGAAAAGGCGCTTTGTGGGCATGGGGAGCTCAGGGGAGCAAGTCCCGGGCAAGTCATCCCCCTCTCTCCTCCTCAGGCTCCCAGCAGGTGATGGGGTGAAGGCGCCAGAGAGTGAACAGTCCGCTCCCTGTGCCCAGTGGAATCCCCGGGGTGGAGCCCAGAGTCCCCGCCCTTGCCCTTCCCGGCACACCCAGGCTCACACAGGGGTGCCGCCGTCTCCAAGGGCGCCGCTGTCGGCTGTGACCCCTGTGCCTCCAGAGGCGGCCAAACAAGCAGCCTTTGTGATCTGGGCGCTGGCGACCCGCGGGGAGCGGCACAAAGGGTGGGAAGAAAGGCCGCCAATCCTCTTAGGGCCAGCGCCGCGCTTTCCCACTGCAGCCATCTGCTCCCGGGGAGCCCGGCCGCCCGGCCCCACGCTGCAAAGCAAGCAAAAGCGGCCCTGCCCGGGAATGAAAGACAGGGGCCCAGAGGAGCCCAGATCCCCAAGGCAAACACAGGCCTGGCCCAGGGCCTGGGAGGGGGCAGGGCTGATCCCCGGGGAGGCCTTGGCTTAAAGCACCGCCCCAGGAGGGGGACCTGGGGCTAATCCCCATCTGCCCCTAGCCTTCTCTTCCCATACCCCTGAGCCCCTCCGTGGTAGGGGGCCCCAGAGAGAGGGGGAAGGCCTGGGACCTAGACTCCACCTTGTGTGGCAGTTGCTTATCTTCTTCTCCTGCAGCACCCCACTTTGCAAATAAACCTCAGGAAGACCATGTCGCTTGCCCAAGGTCACCCAGGGGCTCTATAACAGAGCTCAGAGCTCATGGATGTTTCCAAATTCATGCACCCATGTGACGACTGAGGGCAACTGAACTCTCTACAACTGTACTTATCTCTCTCCAACTTTTCTTATCCTTTCCACAGATGGGAAAACTGAGGCCCGGAGGTGGGAAATTAATTGCCCAAAGTCATAGACCTGATAAGACACTCCAAAGGCCCTAGTTTTCCAGAATGTGAGCACCTTAGTTCAGTTTAGATAGTTGGCTGCTAACTAAAAGGTGGATTTGAGCCCACCAGGCACCCCATGTACTTGAAGCAGCTTGCTTCCATCAAGATTTACAGCCTCGGAACCGTGTGGGGTAGTTCTACTATGTCTTGCAGGGTCCCTGTAAGTTAGAATCAACTCAATAGTGGAGAGTTTGGGAACTCCTTATATTAACGGAGAAGCCCACCCAAGTCCTGGATCCAAATCTTAACTCTATAATTCCCTTGTGGTCTGGGCAAGTTAGCATTGCTAGGCCTCAGTGTGCTTGCCTGTAAAATAAGAGCCTACTCATAGGGTGGTGGTGGTTGTTGTTGTTGTTGCTGTTATGTGCCTTCGAGTCGCTTGTTGTACCCTATGTACAACAGCTCTAAACTCTGCTCTGTCCTGTGCCAATCTCATTGTCTCCGACACACTCATCCTGATTACCCCAGTCACTGAAATCAATCCACCTCCCAGAGGGCCTTCCCCTCCTGCGCCTGCCCTCCACCTTCCCAAGCATGATGTCCTTCTTCAAGGACCGGTCCCTCCTTACAACATGACCAAAGTATGTCAAATGAAGCCTCAGAATCCTTGCCTCCAAGGAGCAGCCCAGTTTAACCCTCTCCAGGATGAATCTGTTTGTTTTCTCAGCAGTCCATGGTACCCTTAGCACTCTTCTCCAACATCAAAGCTCAAAGGCATTAATTCTCCTTCTATCCTCCCTGGTCATTGTCCAGCTCTCTGATGCATAACAAGTGATTGCAAAAACCATGGCCTGTACCAGACACACCTTAGTCTCCAGAGACACACCGTTGGTCTTCAGTACTTTAGAGAGGTCCCTAACAGCAGACTTTCCCATCACAATACGTCTTTTAATTTCCTGGCTGCTGGTGTTGATTTGCTGGCTGCTAAGAGTGTTGATTGTGTAAGAATGAAATTAATGAACTCTTCCATTAGGGACCACTTCAAGTAATGCCTGGTACGTATTGAAGGGCCCTGAAATATTATTTTTAGTTTTGTAAAACCGGTCAGGTCTGGTTTTAATTGTTTTTGGTCAGACCTTCTTCTAAGTGGTTTAAGTATTGGTCTGTCCATTTGCTGTACAGAGATAACTCATGGTTGCTATGAGGCTAAACACTGTGACACTGATGGGTCAAATGCGATAATGGTTACCCGTAGTGGATAGTGTTTGGTGGAGCTCCCCTATTAAAACAAGCTTGGAAGCAGGAGTGGCATCCACTTCCAAAATAGCTTGCCTCCAGAAACTCTACGAATTTGGAGAAATGATTAGAGTTAATAAATGTTCAGGTCTTTCGTTCATGGAGTCGCTGTGACTTGATGGCACTTAACAACAATAAGAAAACTGGTCAGCTTTACAACAGTTTTAAGGTGGAGATTGTTTTAAGGAGGAGATTGTCTTTTCCCCCAAGGAACTGCTGGTGGATTTGAACCACCAGCAAAGGGCCATTTTTGGTTTAACAGCACAACTCCCAGCTCACTATGCCCAAGATCACCCAGAGCTCTCTATGTTTTGACAATTATTATTCACTTCATTTTGTTGATGAAGAGACAGAGGTTCAGAGTGGCAAAGCAGCTCACTGGAGGTGGTAGTGGAGCTGGGCCAGCCGTCATTCACCTCTCTCAGGCTGCTTGTCAAAGGCCTCAGTCCTGGGCTGAAGTGATGCTATGGAAAGAGCTCAGGTTTCAGACTCAGTCCCACACAGTCCTGAGCCCAGTTAGCCATCTCCTTCCTGGCTGCATGTACTTGGCAGTTACATCACCTGCTGTCCTCACAAAGCAAAGGGAGGTCTATAAAGAGGCATATTAAAGAACATATTAAAGAGACATATTAAAGAACTTAGCTCAGGGCCAGGCACACAGTAGGCGTCCAATAATGGCAGCTGCTGTTGGTATTAACCAGCCCAGAGTGGGATGGATCCCAGAACAGGAAGAAAAGACAACAATGAGTTTCCACCCATTAATGGCTGGCCCCAACCACTCATATTTTCCTTGATGGGGACTTTGTCTGGTGTGCAGAGCCTGGCAGAGTGAGGAAGGAGCCAGAAGCGAGGGGAAGGGAGGCAGCAAGATGAACAGGAGGAGACAGCATCTGGGGCCCAGGCTGAAGCCCTTCCAGGCAGGAACTGTGGACCAGCTGCCCCCTCTCACCATCATGTGAGTCCCAGAGCCCAGAAAGGGAGGAATCCAGAATAGCAGAGCTGAGGTTGCTGTCTCATACACACAGCAACTGTGACCATTTTACAGATGTGCAAACTGAGGCTCAGGAACAGTGCTATGTCTCACCCAAGACCATCCAGCTTCTGACCACATAGCCCGGGCCTTCAGGCACCTTCTCTTCTCCCTTGTTGGAATCTGGCCCCAACCCCAGCAGCCTCCCTTCATGCCTTGCACAAGCAGAGGGCAAGGTGACCGGCATTATTACACTTCTGTGGAACTTGACAGAACAAGCTCCCTCTCCTAGACCTGGAAGTGGGTCCTGAATTGAAAAGGAATCCGTAGTTTTCTTCCCTCCCTCAACCCCTCCCTTTCCCTCTCTCTCTCTCCTCTTCCTTTGCCCCTTCTCTGTCTCCCGTTCTCTCTCTTCCCCTCTCATCTCCCTCCTTTCCCATCTCTTTTCTCTGTCTCTGTCTGAACGGCTCTCTCACACTCACCATCTCTCCTCTCTGTTCCTCTCCCTACCCTCACCTGCACTCTGGCCCATGAAAAACTTTCCCTAGGAAACCTGGCCATGTAACTTTGGGCTGTCTCTGCACACTTGGGGCCATGTGAGGAGAACCTCCCCAATCCCATCCACTCCTGGTGCAACAAGGGCACAGCCAGTATAAGGTCTGAGCAAATTCAGCCTTGTCTCCATTCTCAGGCAACTCCTTTCTCCTCTCTGAGTCTCGCTTCGTCCTCGGTAATATTGAGCTGACAAATATAAATGCCAGGCCTGTGTCACGTCCCCTATGAGCATTCCCATCACCCTCCCGCTCCATGATCAGAGGAGTTATATAAGTAACATTATTCAATAATCTGCAAGTGAATATACAGACAAACAGGTGTGCGATGGCATATGGTAATGCATCCACAACTATATATAGGTTTGGCAGAGGAAACTTCTGTATACATATTTGTATTGCTCTAAATACACCCATGTATGCAGTACAGCAAATAGAGGGCAAAGGTACAAAAACTTCTTAGCCATAACTGGACACCTGGAGGGAATGAATTGCTGGGTTTGGTGGCTCAGGACCACAGTCTCAGCGGATAGCTAAGTTGACTGGCATAACACAACTCACAAAGGCAATGTTCTTTTTGGTTTATTTTTTTTTTATTGGTTTGCTCACAAAATTCATATACACTGTGTTTCACACTACTCTTCATCCATATTGTGTTTCATGCTATCATTCCCATGCATCATGTTTTATAAGATCAAACAACATTGGACGTCGCCCAATCTTTTATCCTTCCCATTTCCTTCATCCCCTCTCCGCCCAAACTGTGCAACCCTGTGGTTTTACCCCTACCCATCCTCACCCTTCTGCTCCCACCCCTTCCCTCCTTGAGTCATTCATACATGTTTTACTAGTTATCCTTCTATTTTTACAATAATGCTCTTAATGCTGTATTTGCACTTATGGGACTGAGTTAGTTCACTCAGCATAATGCTCTCCATTCTCTCCCAAGTTATGTAGTAGTAGTTGTTGTTATGTGCCACCAGTGACTCATAGCGACCCTATGTACAACAGCCATAAACCCTGCTCTGTCCTGTGCCAATCTCACTGTCTTGGACACACCTACCCCATTACCCCAGTCACTGAATCAATCCACCTCATAGAGGGTCATCCTCTCCTGCACTGTCCCTCCACCCTCCGAAGCATAACATCCTTCTCCAAGGACCGGTCCCTCTTTGCAACATGTGCAAAGTAAGTTAGATGAAGCTTCAGAATCCTTGCCTCCAAGGAACAGCCTGGTTTAACCCTCTTCAGGACAAACCTGTTCATTTTCTTAGCAGTCCATGATCTATTCAATACTTTTCTCCAGCACGACAGCTTAAAGGCATCAATTCTCCTTCTACCATCCATAGTCATTGTCCAGCTCTTTGATGCATGGCAAGTGACAAAGACCATGGCCTGTATCAGGTGCACCTTAGTCTCCAGAGTGACACTGTTGCTCTTCAGTACTTTGGAACTGTCCCTAACAGCTGACTTTCCCATCCCAATACATCTTTTCATTTCCTGGCTGCTGGTACCAAGAGTGTTGACTGTGGAGCCAAGCAAACTAAAGCTGTAAACAATCTCAATCTCTTCACCATTCATCCTGATGTTGCCAATTGGCCCACTGGTGAGAATCTTTATCTTCGTGATATTGAGCTTCCATCTATATTGAAGGCTGCAGTCCTTGACCTTCTACAGCAAGTGCTTCAGGTCCTCCTCAGTTTCAGCAAGCAGGGTTGTGTTATCTGCATAACACAGATTGTTGATGAGTCTTCCACCAAACCTGATGCCACGCTTCTCCTCATACAGCCCAGCCTCATGGATTATCTGTTCTGCATATAGATTGAAGAGATACAGTATTTTTCAAAATCGCTGCTCCTCAGTACTGCATACTATTCCATTGTGTGAATGCACAATTTCTCAGTCCATTCAGTTGTAGTTGGACATTTGGGCTGTTTCCACGGTCTTGAGATGGTGAATAAAGGCAATGTTCTGTGCTGGTGCAAGTGGCCATCTAAGGCACAACTATCGCTCTCTGCCTACCCAGAGAAAAGAGAGTGAAGCAAGTCAAAGACTCAGGAAACAATTAGTGGAAGGACTCCTGGGTCACATAAACCATGGCCTCTGGTACTCTCAGGCTGGGAAAATGACACTGCCACCACTCTGACCAGGGCTGCAGACAGTCTTGGACAGAAACAGAAAAAAAATTTCAGAAGATAGTTTTAATTCGTGGAAATCCCAAGACTGTGGACCTTTCAAACCTGGAAATGAACCCACCCTTAAGGGTCACCTTGTAGCCAAACAACAGACAGGTCCATAAAATGAACACTAACACTCAAAGGGAGCACTCGATCATGCAAGACCACAAGGGTAGCATTTGCCCGTAAACAAATCCCAAAAGGCCGGAAAAAGCAGGAGAGAAGGACTAACAGAAACAAGAAACCCAGGCGGGAAGCGGGAAGAATGCTGTTGTACAATGGGAATTGCAAATAATGTTATGAAGCAAAAATGTGTATAAATTGTTGAATGGCAAACTAATTTGCTCTGTAAACTTTCACCCAAACCACACTAAGAAATAAATAACATCATTCATCCCCTCCAAATCCTAATGCCTCTTCTACTCCCTCCTCCACAAACTTCCCACACCCTGCGCCCTCAGCATACCCAGAGCAGCCTCCAGAAAAACATCCAACCCACTGCCATCTGATTGAGCCTCACTCATAGTGACCCCTCCACTGGGGCCTGAGGCTGTAATTCCTTACAAGAAGAGACTGTCCATCTCTCACTCATGGAGCCACTGGTGGATTTGATGTGGCAACCCAACATGTTACTACTACTCCGTGCCACCAAGGCTCTGTGGACCCTCATCACTGGCTATTCACTGACCTCCCACCTAAACCTCTTTGATTCCCCCAACCAAAGCAGAGTAGGCCTGCAGACTCTGACACTCATTTACCCCAAGATGTCATCAGTTGATAACTCAAGGCCTTAAGTCACAGAAGTAAGACCAAGAGTCAGGCAGCCTGGATTCAAATCCCATGTCTATACCTGTCAGCCTAGGGATGTCTGACTAGGGATGATGGACAAGCTACATTTGTTACTTCTCTTGGTTTCATTTTCCTCATGAGTGAAAGGGAAATAAGAAGTACTGATTTGTGGTCTAAATATAGCACTGGTGACACAGCAGTTAAGTGCTTAGTTGCTACCTAAAGGTTAGTCATTCTAATGTACCTAGTGGCTTCTCAGTAGAAACTGGGAAATCTATTGTTGTTGTTGTTATGTGCCATCGAGTCACCTGCAACTAATTTGTACCCTGTGTACAATAGCTCTGAAGCCTGCCCTACCCTGACTGGTCTCACTGACTCCAACCACCTACCACCATTTCCTTAGTTACTATGTCAATTCATCCCATCCCAGGTCTTTCTCTCCTCTGCTGTCCCTCTACCCTTTCAAGCATGATTTTCTTCTCCAAGGACCGGTCTCTCCTGGCCATGTGCCCAAAGTATGTGAGACAGAGCTTCAAAATCCTAGCCTCCAAGAAGAAACTTGGTTTCACCCTCTCCAAGAAGGTAGATTCTTCTCCAGGAAATTTACTTTCTTGTAATCCCAACTCATAACGATGGCAGTCGTCTAAGGCGCAGTTCTTGGTCTTTCCCTGTCTGGAATAAAGAAGAAAGAACAAAAGCAAAGATACCTAGAAATAATGCGTCCAAGGGACTAACAGACCATGTGATATTCAACTTCTTGGACTCTGTGATGAGAACTAGATGGCGTCTGGTACCATCTCTGACCACGCTAAAAGGATTGCAGGAGAAGATCCTGGGAAGGAGGGGTGAGGATGTGGAACAAAATTCAGCAACATAAAGTCAGGATTAGAGGGTCTCCACAAGAAAAAGACTGATAATGCAATTATAAAACAGGCAAATGACATGGAAAGACTTTTCCCAGAGGAAGATATTGGATGGCCATCATGAAGAAATGCTCAAAATTATCGGCAGTAAGAGAAATGCAAATCAAAACCACAATGAGATACCATCTCACTCCAGTAACAGTGGCAAAGTCTAAGAGGACAGCAATAAATGTTGGAGAGAATGTGGAGAAATAGGAACACTCATACACTGTTGATGAGATGGCAAAATCACTCTGGAAGGGAATTTGGTGTTTCCTCAAAAAGCTGAACATAGAAATTCCATATGACTGAGTTATTCCACTGCTTGGAATACATCCTGAGAAAATTAGAATGAGGCACAAACAGGGATTAACATACCAATGCTCATGGTAGCATTATTTACCATAATAAGAACATGGAAACAGCCTAAATGTCCAACCACAATCAAATGGACTGAGAAATTATGGTACAATCACATGATGGAATACTAGGCAGCATGAAGGAGCAATGATTTTGAAAAATACTACCTAACTTGGGAGGGACTGGACAACATTATGCTAAGCGAACTAACTCAGTCCCATAAGGACAAATACAGTATAATACCCTTATTGTAGAAATAGAAAGATAACTAGTAAAACGTGTATGAGGATCCAAGGTGTGGGGGTAGGAGCAGAGGGGTGAGGATGGGCAGGGGAGTAATCACAGGGTCAAACAGTTTGATGGGTGAAGGGAGGGGTGAGTGAAGGAAATGGGAAAGATCTGGTGTGAAAAACAATGTAAACAAACTTTGTAAGCAAACCAGTATAAATTTTTTTGTTTAAAGGCCAGGGTTGGTGAGCTCTGGTGGCCTAGTGGCAAGAAGCTGTACTGCAGTCCCTGGGGTGCACGGTTCAAATCTACCAGATGATGCTCTGCTGAGAAGGAGGGACAATCTTCTCCTATACCAGTCAGATTGCTTTGATGGCACACACATATACAATAATAAAATTAAAAAAATAATAAAAATGAGAAGAAAAAAAAAGGCCAGGGTTAATGGTCTGGGACAGACTGGTGGAACCTCTGAGATGGTGGCACTTAATCATCTTTTGAACCGAAGCAAAACTCACCCCATGGCTCAACTTTCAGCCAAACAATTGGCTGGACTGTAAAGTGAACGATGACACCAGGAAACACTGACTCCTTAGAATAAATAACCAAGCACCCAAGGTCAGAAGAGTTGGGTTTTCCCAAAGAGAAAGCCCTGAAGGTAGAAAGAAGATGAATGGAAATGAGAATCACAAAGAACAAATAGTAAAAGATGTTCTTACATTGTGGATGGAGAGCTCTAGTGGCTTGGTGGTAAAGAATTACACTGTCAACCTAAAGGTACATGGTTCAAATCTAATTGGCTCCACAGGGGAAAGATGGGCAATCTCTTCCCATGTGATTTACTGCTTCTGAAAACCGTCTAGAGGGTCACCTCTGAGTCAATTCTGACTCAGTGATACTCAACAACAACAATATTGTGGATATGATAATCAATGCAATAAAACAAAATGTATGTGAATAAATGATTGCAAGAAAAACTAATTTGCTTTGTAAATTTCCACTCAAATCACAATTTTTAAAAACAAAACTAGTGCCAAGATAAGACTTCACTGTGTTCGTGGATTAACTGCCTTACATACAAATAAAGGGCCTATTCCACACAGGTCCTCCACAGTTATGGAGAAACTGAGGCTGGGAGCGGGGAGAAAGCTTGCCAAGGGCCGTATAGCAAGCAGCAGCTGTGCGCAGGCCTGGATAGCAGCCCTGCTCACTGCAGCTTCTCAGCGCAGGCTATCAAAGACAGCCGATTCCAGCAGGGAGATCAAAGGCTCGCTTCTGTATTCACAAAGAGAAATCCTCATTAAAACATGGCCGATGGCAGAGGCAGCCGGGGAGCCAGGTCACGTACACACGAAAAGAGAATTAATGATCCCAGACAGGCTGTGCTAAGCGGCAATGGAGTCCATCAGAGAGTCTGTCTGAGAAGAGCCTGTGAGGGGCAGGTGGTCAGGGAGGGCTTCCCGCAGGAAGGGGGCACTCGGGTCAACCACACAGGAAAGAAAAGACATTCAAGGAGAGTTGGCCATTTATTGAGCACCTACCGTGTTCTGGGAGTTCCTGGGTGATGTAAACAGTTTAATGTGCTTGACTGTTAAGTGAAAGGTTGAAAGTTCAGGTCCATTCAGGGGCATCTCAGGAGAAAGGCCTGGAGATCTGCTTCTGAAAACTCAGCCATTGAAAACTCTTAAGCAGGCTAGTTCTACACTGACACGCATGGAGTCAGCGTGAGTGGGAATCGACTTGGCGGTAGCTGGTTAACTGTGTTCCAAGCACCTTTAAGTCCTTTGGCTGCACCAGCTCGTCTGTACCTTATGGGAACCCTGAGAGGGTAAGTGGCGGTGGGTGGGGTTTTTTTGTTAGACAATGTCAAGTTTAGTATACAACTCATAGTGACCCTGTGAATAAGAAATCTGAATCCTGTCCAGTCCTGTGCCGTCCTCACCATCTCTCATACACTTGACCTCATTGCTACAGTAACTGTGTCAATCAATCCATCTCATTGGGGAGCTTCCTCTCTTTCGCTGACCCTTCCGAGCATGATATCCCTTTCCAAGGAATATATTCTCTGAGCATATTGTCTATTGTCTGTCCAAAGAATGACAGACAAAACTTTGTCATCTTTGCCCCTAAGGAGCATCCCGGCTGCACTTTTCCATGACATACTTATTCATTCTTTTGGCAGATGGTGGAATAGTTAGAACTCTTCTCCAAACCACAACTCAAACACATCAGTTCTTCTGTTATCCTCATTCATTGTCTACCTCTCAGATGTACAAGTAATTGAGAAGACGTAGTCTTCAGACTGACACCATTGATCATTTTTGTATTTTTGAGAGGTCCCTGACCATGGACTTGTCCAAAGCAATTCAGCTGTTTGTCCCCTGACTGTTGGTGCAAAGGGTGCTGATTGTGGATCCAAGCAAAACCAAATCATTGACAGTCTCAATCCTTTCTCCATCAATTATGACGTTGGCCATAGGCCCAGTGGTAAGGGCCTTTGTTTTCTTGATGTTGAGATGCAATCCATATTGAAAGCTGTGTTCTTTGATCTTTTGCAGCAAGCGCTTCAGGACTTCCTTGCTTTCAGCAAACAAGGTTGTATCTGTCATCTACTTAACAGAGGTTATTGATAAGTCTTCCTCTGATCCTGTTGTCACATTCTTCTTCACAGAGTCTGGTTTCACGAATTATTTGCTCAGTATACAAATTGAATGAATTTGGAGAAAGCATACACCCCTGATACACATTTTTCCTGACTTTAGAACAAATTTTTTTATTGTGTTTAATCCATGTACATTGTTTTGAGGTGGGTTTTTGTTGTTGTTCTTGTTTTCCTTCACTCCCTGCCTCCACTCACCAAACTGTGACTCCACAATTTTCCTCCCTCCCCCTCCTCAGCCCCCTGCCCCCTCCTCTTCCCTCATCGTGTATCTATACACATCTTACTGGTTATCTTTCTGTTTTTACAATAATGGTTTTATACAGTATTTGTTTTTATGTGCCTGAGTCAGTTCACGCAGCATAATGCTCTCTAGCCTCTCGCATGTTACACAGTATTTTCCTTTTTTTAATTTTTTTTTTTTTCATTTTACTCTGATTTATTTTTTCTTCACATTTTCTCTAGGACAAACGTATTTGGTCTCCTGGCAGTCCACTAGTTTGTCTTAATGATCACTTGAATTAGAGTCACATTTGTTAGGCCCTGTGGCTCCTCACTCTAATCTCCTACTGCTCCCTATTGGTCTATATGCTCCCTATTACCCTCTCTATTGGCCAGGATTCTCTGTGGTTTCTTGCTACCTGAGCATGGCGGTCCTCGTGAGAAGTAATCGCAGGTTTTTGGGATTGTGTGCTTTTTTGGGGGTTTGTGTTTGATGTGCAGTACTGCTCCTCCCCCCAGAAGTGAGGCCCTTGAGGCTTGGCCTAGGGTTTAAGGCAGGCGGTGGCTGAAAGCCCTGAAAGGCCCTCGGGCCTAGTTCAAATTGTTTTTTGTCAAACATTCTTCTGGGTGGTATAGCACTGGTCTGTGTGTTGCTGCACAGAGGTAACTCATGGTTGCTGTAAGCTAAACACTGTGACACTGATGTGCCAAATGTGATAATGGTTACCCATGGTGGACAGTGTTTGGTGGAGCTCCCCTAATAAAATAAGCTTGGAAGCAGGAGTGGTATCCACTTCCAAAATGTCTTGCCTCTGGAAACTCTATGAACAGTGCCCAGGCCTTTCATTCATAGGGTCACTCTGAGTTGTCTACAACTCGATGGCACCTAACAACAACAACAAAATTGGCCGTCAGGCCTTATGCCCCACAGAATTGGGAAATGTGCAATTAATTCCTGGATATACCTTCTCCTAGCACACCTTAACCTGCCTGGTGAAATCCAATTCATTCTTCAAAAAGTAGCTTAAATGTCATTTCTTTTCCCCTTCCTCCAATCTACAGTAAGATTAAATAACAGAAAGAAATAGTTACTTTTTTTAAGCATACAAACATATTTTGTTTTCTTTCTTGTTTCAGTGAATATTGAGAAATACAATAATTCATAGACATTTTTGTTTTATAACATTAAGGTTTCTTTAAATCTTCATTGCTGTTGACTCAGAACTAACTCATAACTAACCCACCAGTAGTTTTTCAGAGGCTGTAAATTGCACAGAGGAAGATTGTCCATCTTTCTCCCAAGGAGCAGCTGGTGGTTTTGGACCACCCACCTTTGAGTTGGCAGCACAATCCTCTTCCACTAGGCCACCAGAACTCTCTATAAACATTAATTACCATTGTCAATCAACAGCATCATGATAGATGGAGAAGAGATTGGAGTTGTTAACAATTTCAGCTTGCTGGGTTCCACAATCAACATTCTTGGCATAAGCAGCCAGGAAATCAAAAGACAAATTACATTATGAAAATTTGCCATTCTCCAGAATATTGAAGAGCAAGGATGTCAGCTAGAGACTAAGGTCCACCTGACCCAGACCATGGCCTTCACAGTTACTTGCTGTGAATCAGAGAGCTGGACTATGACCAAGGATGACAGAAGAAGATTTGATGCCTTTGAGTTGTGGTACTGGAGGAGACTTTTAAACATACCATGGACTTAAAAGAGAACTAATAGGTCTGTGCTGGAGAGGGTGAAACCAAGCTGCTCCTTAGAGGCAAGGATTTTGAGACTCTGTTCTGACATACTTTGAGCATGTAGCTAAGAGAGGCCCATCTTTGGAGAAGGATATCAGGCTTGGAAAGGTGGGGGACAGCGCAGGAGAGGAAGACCCTGGATATTATGGATTGACACACTAACTGGGGTAATGAGAGTAGGTGGTAGGTGTGTCAGAGACAGTAAGGTTGGCTCAGGATAGAGCAGAGCTCAGAGTCATTGTTCACAGGGTAGCTATGAGTCATAGTCAACTCAATGGCACATAACAGCGTCACCAATTAATTACAGCATCTTATTTGTCAATTTGCTGCACTGAGGTAATCTGGGTTTGCTGTGATGCTGAACCTTGTGCCATTGGGGGCCAAATGCCATAATGTCTGCCTATGGTGGACAGTATTTGGTGGAGCTCCCACTTTAAGACAAATTTGGAAGCAGGAGTGGCATCCACTTCCTAAACCACATGCCTCTGAAAACTATGAACTTGAGAAACAATGATAATTATAGAAAGACTTCAGGCCTTTTGTTCACAGGGTTGCAATGAGTCATGCACAACTTGATGACAATCAATAACAGTAACAACAACTGATTTATTTACAGTTTGAATACATTATTTTTCACAAAAGATCCTTCCCATTTCCTTCACCCCACCACCCATCGAATTGTGCAACCCTATGATTAACACGCTACCCCTTCATCCTCACCCTTCTACTTTCTACCCTCTCCCCCTGCCTCATACTCATTCTACAGCAGTGGTTTTATACAGTATTTGTCCTTATGGGACTGAGTTAGTTCACGCAGCAGTCCCTCCCAATTGGGTAGTAATTTACAAAATCATTGCTCCTGCGTGCTGCATAGTATTCCTTTGTATGAATATACAACAACTTCTCAATCGATTTGTGTGTGGTTAGACATCTGGGCTGTTTCCATGTTCTTGCAATGGTGAATAATGCTGCTATTAATGGCCAACAGACATATGAAGAAATGCTCCAAATCATTGGTAATAAAAGACATACAAATCAAAACCACAATGAGATATCATCTCACTCCAGTAGCAGTGGCAAAGTTTAAAAAGATGGCAAGTAATAAATGTTGGAGAGGATGTGGTAAAAAAGAAACTCTTTTACATTGTTGATAGGATGGTACAATGGTACAACCGCTCTAGAAGGCAGTTTGGTGCTTCCTCAAAAAGCTGAACATAGACATTCTATATGGCCCAGCTATTCCATGGCCTGGAATATACCCTAAGAAAGTGAGAACTGAGGCTCAAACAGAAACTTTTACACTAATGTTCATAGCAGCATTATTCACCACTGCAAGAACATGGTATTTTTCAAAATTGTTGCTACAACTTTTAAACCAAACAATGATCTCTTATTCTGTTTGGACAACAGTTTCTTGGTCTAGGTGTATATTTCATATGAACACTATTAAGTATTCCCATTCTTCTCAATATTAGCCATAGTTTATGATCCACACAGTCAAATGTCTTTGAATAATTAATAAAACATAATTCTTCTGGTATTCTCTGCTTTCAGCCAGGATCCATCTGACATCAGCAATGACATCCCTGGTGTCATGACCTCTTCTAAATGCAACTTGAATGTCTAGTACTTCTCTGTCAATGCACTGTTCCAGCCATTTTTGGATGATCATCAGCAGTATTTTGCTCGCATGTGATATTAATTATATCGTTCGATAATTTCCACATTCAGTTGGATCACTTTTCATGGGAATGGGGACAAATATGGACCTCTTCCAGTCCATTGGCCAATCAGCAGTCCTCCAAATTTCCTGGCATAGACTAACACATCCTGTTAGTTGAAACATATCAATGGGTATCTCATTTATTCCTGGGGTCTATCCTACCCCAATTCTAAAAGGAGAAAATTGCAAGGAAATGGTCTGGGGAAGTCTATTAGGGCAAACCAGAGCCAAGAATTCAAGCCCAGGCCCCCAGACTTGCCACCCCTATGTAGGGGTGGAGGGGTGAAGGACATGTCTACCATCAGGGCAATTTTGTTACCAAACCACACCATTGGGAAGCAAGTTATGACACCTGAGGAAGATTTGGCTAGAACAGCAGTTTGGAATCAGACAGAAAGGAGCTGGGCTGAGAGGTGCGTGCCAGGCTGAGGGGTTTATGTTGAACTGTTGTAGTTTTCAGGTACCGTTGAGTAAGCTTTGACTCATAGTGAGTCTTTGTATAACAGGATGAAACCGTGCTGGGTCCTGAGCCATCCTCACAATCTCTGCTGTCTTTAAGTGCATTGTTGTGGCCACTGTGTGAGTCTGTCTCTTTAAAAAAAAATTTAAAAATGTGTATGTGTGTGTGTGTGTGTACCGTCAAATCAGATCTGACTGGTACAAGAGGAGATTGTCCTTCCTCCAACAGAGCATCTGGTGGATTTGAACCACTCACCTCTGGAATTGCAGTGGTGAGTCCATCTCTTAAGAGTCTTCCTCTCTTTCCCTGAGCCTCCACTTCTCCAAGCATCATGTCCTTTTTCAGATAAAACCTTCCCAAAGTTATAAGACAAAGCATGATGGTCTAGGGGTTCATTTTACTGAGGAGTTAATGTCATGCTGAGGGTTCTGTACCAAAATAAAGGGGTTCAGGCATACACTCATTCTTTGCTTCAGCCAAGAGCCTTTGAGCATATAGTATGTGCCAGGTAACAGTCCAAGCACTGGGAACAGAAATGAACTAAAACCAAACCCATTTTGTTTATTCTGACTCGTGGTAACCCTTCATTGCGTTTCCAAGACTTTCCATCTTTACAAAGGAAACTGCTTACTTTTTTTCCTGCAGCATGTCTGGTGGGTTCAACTCTTTGATTAGCATCTCTATACGCTACAGTCTATGTCACTAGACATCCTTGGACCATCCTTGGTCTCAGAGTTGATTACCTAGAGGAAAAAGCATGATGATGAAACACATAACTTCCATAGCTACATGTGATTGTTTCAGGTGATGTTTTAGTCTTCTAGGCTGCCTTAACAAAATGCCACAAATTAACAGTTTAAAGAAACTGACATTTATTCTCTCACATTTCTGGAGGCTTAGTGTTGTTGTTAAGTGTCAGTAAGTTGAGTACAATTCATAGCGACCCTATGAACAACAACTCTGAACCCTGTCCTTTCTGAACCTTATCCATGTGCCATGCACACTCCTCCTGCTGCCCACTGCAGCAGTCACTGTATCAATCCACCTGGTTGAGGGTCTTCCTCTCCTGCACCATCCCTCTACCTTTCCAAGTACAATGTTTCTCTCCAAGGAATAACCTGTCCTAGAAACATGTTCAAAGTATGAGAGATGACATTTCATCATCTTTGCCTCAAAGCAGAACTCTGGCTGCACTTTCTCTAAGAAATATCTATTCTTTGGCAGTCCATGGGATATTCAACACTGTCCTCCTGCACCACAGTTCAAAGACATCAATTCTTCGTCTGTCTTCCTTATTCATTGTCCAGCTCTCAGATGCTTAGCAACTGACTAAAAAGACCATGGCCTGAATCAGACACACCTTAGTCATCAAACTGACATCATTGCTCCTCAATAATTTGGAGAGGTCCCTGACTTCAGACTTTCCCTGTGCAATACAGCTCCTGACCTCTTGACTACTGTATTGATTGTGGATTCAAGAAAGATGAAGCAATTGAGAGCTTCAATCTTTTCTACATTCATCATGATGATGAAGAGGAAAAATGTCTGTTTGAGGACTAAGGTGCAGCTGATGCAGGCCATGATTTTTCCAGTTACTTGAACTGTGGTGTTGGAGAAGGGTGTTAAAGATACCAAGGACAAGGGGAGCTCTGGTGGCCTAGTGGCAAGAAGCTGCACTGCAATCCCAGAGGAACACGGTTCAAATCCACCAGACGCTCTGCTGGAGAAGGAGGCGCAATATCCTCCTTTACCAGTCAGATCTGATTTGACGGTACACGCACACAAAATTAAAAAAAAAAAAAACCAAGGACAGACAAAAGGATCAACAGATATGTCTTGAAGATGTGCAGCCAGAGTGCTTCTTGGAGACAAAGATGACGAAGCTTTGTCTCACACACTGTGGGCATGTTTTGGAGGCTAGAAGTACCAAATCAAGGCACAGGTCGGGTCATGCAACCCCTGAAGGCTCCAGTGAAGCTCCTTTCCTTACCTCTTCCAGCCTGTTGTGGTCCCTAGAATTACCTGACTCGTGGTGGCCTCTCACTAGTTTTTGTCTTTATCTGGCTTCCTCTCGGTGTCTTCTCCTTTTCTTACAAAAGCTCCAGTCATTAAACCCAGGGCCCACCCTAAATCCAAGATGATTTCATCCAGAGATCTTTAATACATCTTCAAAGATTCTATTTCCAAATAGGGTCATATTCTGAGTTTCCATGTGGACATGAATTTTATGGGAACATTTTTCAAGCCACCACAGATGGCAAAACAGACTCTGTTTTTCTGTTCTTCACCACCTGTGTCATTACCTGGAATTACTCAGTCCACTTTTGAACAGCTTTACCATTTTTTAATTAAAAAAGTGTTCATGTGACATTAATTGCATACATCACCAAGCGTAGCTATCACCATTAACCATTTTCAAATGAGTTTCCCTTCTCTAAACAGGAAGTCAGGAGCCTGAGTGACACAAGCAGTTTGTGACCAGCTGCTCACCTAAAGGCTGGATGTTCGAACCTAACTAGCAGCTCTTTAGGAAAGGTCTGGCGATCTCCTCCCATTAAGATGAAAGTTGTTGTTGTTACGCGCCATGGAGTCACCCATGACTTATAGCAACCCTACGCACAATACCTCTGATCCCTGCTCCATCCTGGGCCAATCTCACTGTCTCTGACATGCCTACCCTCATTACCTCAGTTACTGTGTCAATAAATAGCCAAGGAGAATGGAGAAGAACCACAAGGAGACCTGAGTTCAGTGGGCGGCTGAGTGGGGTGGGGTGGGAAGAGTGAAGGAGTGGGAAAGATCCAAGGGGGAACTGAAATATGAGGCAATCGTAAGCCTAGATCAATGGTGATTGATTTTATAAAACACAATAAATGATTGTATAAAACACAATGTGAATGAAGGAATGTGTGAAGTGCATTGTGCATGAATCAAACAATGTCTATGACTCTTGTGTGCAAACAATCTTATATGCAAAAAAAACCAAAACTTTAAAAAAAATACCTGAAACAACAACAAAATTAATAGCCGAGAAAATTTTATGGAGCAGTTCTGCTTAGTAACACATGGGGTCACCATGAGTAATCAAGAACCAACTTGATGGCAGCTAGCAAGAACAACAACAAACAGAAGCTCGGCGCTCCTTCAGTAAGAACTCCTCACTTGCTCGTCTTCCAGGTCTTGGAACCAAATCCTTAAGTTGATTCTGGTTCATAGCAAGCCTGTAGGATAGACTTGAACTGCCACATAGGGTTTCCAAGGCCATGATCTTTACAGAAATAGACCCTTTTGGAGCAGCTGGTGAATTCAAACCACCAACCTTTCCATTAATAACCAAATACTTAACCACTATGCCATGAGGGCTCCTCAGCCCCTGGTAATCACTAACAAACTTCTGTCTCTCTGCATTTACCTACAGTTTTTTTTCTTCTTTTTCTTTTTCTTTTCTTTTCTTTTTTTTTTTGGTTTCCTATTTGGTTCGCAAGTTTACATCAATCTCTCGTCCACCTTGGGACACCAGTTCACAAAGGTGGGGCTGAGTGTTGGGTTTTGTTTCTGCCTTACTCAGCAGGCTCCATGAGCCAGGGCCACGAGGTCAAGTTTTGAGATACTCTCCAAGTGTCCACCAGGGAAAGGTTTCGCTTTGTCTCCATCACAATAAAAGGGGTTTCCAGACCAGAAAGAATGCAAAGCAAACAGACCACAAAATTGCCTTTCCTCAAGGATCTATTCATGCCTGAGCTGGAGAAGTGTGCGTCTCCTCAGCCCTGTTCGTCCATGAGAGCACTCTTGAGAGGAAGGAGTCAGACAAGCAGGAGCAGCCTGGACCGGTCCGAGGCTGTGCATCTGTGTGAGACTCATTGTTTCTGTGAGAGCTACAGCCTTTCATGGCTCACAAAGTCACTGTCATTCTACTCCCTGGCAACTGTCCGAGGCAGGTACCATGATTTGTCCCATTTTATAGAGGCAGAAACTGAGGCTCAGAGAGGAGAAATTACTTTCCCAAGGTCTCACCACTACAGGGTGGGTGGAAGGTGGGAAGACATTTCTGCCTGCACCCCTATCCTACCTCAGTTACCCAGGATCTGTACTTTATGTACTGGGGCTCATGGCGCCTGGCCATTCAGTACCCCCAAGCAAGAAAGGTCTGGGCTTTTGGCCACCAGCCCCAAGGGGACTTTTTTGCTGTTACTGCCTAAGCTCCAGCCCCATTCTGGCAGAAGTCTCTTGATGGTACTTTGGGGAACCTCCCCATTCCCATGCATTGATTATGTAATTTGGAAGGCGGATACTGCTTCCCCATTCATCCTTTTTCCTATTCCAAAATTGGGAACATACCCCAGATCTGCCCATCAGACTCATCTATTTGTCTCCGGCTACAATGATTGGTTCACAAATGCTTCATGTCATGCCAATGACAGTCTACCCAGGAACACTGTGGAAAATATTAGGGGGAAAGGAACTTTTTCAGGCCTTGCTATGTACCAACACATGGAGAAAGAATGCTTAAAAAAATAAAGCCCTTGCAAATAAAATTAGAGGCAAGAGAAGGACATCATTTGAGATCCTGGATCCAGCCACACTTAATCCAATTCACTCTTAATCTTTCCAGTAATATGCATCCATAAACTCCTTTAATTTACTCAAGCTCATTTGCTGGTTTACCTTTAGATGACTTTCATCAGGTAAATTCTGGGAAGGATAGTGAGAATCACTCAGATGATGAATACAAGTCCAACTGTTTTCCCCACCTTCCTCACTGCCAGGAACTTTCACATTAACCTCACATATGAGCTGTGGTGCTGGAGAAGAGTATTGAATATGCCATGCACTGCTAGGAGGACAAACAAGTTCATCCTGGAGAAGGTGAAGCCAGGCTGCTCCTTGGAGGTAAGGATTCTGAAGCTCTGTCAGACATATTTTGGGCATGTTGCAAGGTGGGATCAGTCCTTGAAGAGGGACATCATGCCTGCGAGGGTGGAGGGACAGCACAGGAGAGGAAGACCCTCAATGAGATGGATTGATTTAGTCACTGGAGTAATGGGGATAGGTTAGAGACAATAAGATTGGCAAGGGATAGACTAGGGCTTAGGGCTGTTGTATAAAGGTTGCTACGAGTCACAGGCGACTTGACAGAACATAACAACAACAACATCAGGTTGATAATAATGCTAAGAACATGTGGCTATTTTCCTTGTTTCCTTTATTATCTACAAAACTCCTAGTGATCCTTCAAAACACAGTAGATAATGTCACCTCTACTGTGAAGAAAGTCTCTGCATTTCTTGCTCCATCCTGCACTTCCCTCCAGTCAGGGACTTTTCCAAATTACTTAGGAGCAATGACATCGCTTTGAGGACTAAGGTGTGCCTGATTCAGACCATGGTCTTTTCAATCATTTGCTATGCATCTGAGAGTTGGGCAACAGAGTAATTAATGCCTTTGAGTTGCGACACTGGAGAAAATTACTGAATATCCTGTGGGCAGCCAAAAGAACAAACAGATGTGTCTTGGAGAAAGTGCAGCCAGAGTGCTCCTTGGAGGCAAAAATAATAAAACTTCAACTCACACTTTGGGCAAGTTGCTAAGAGGCTATTCCTTGGAGAGGGATATCTTGGAAAGGTCAGAGGATGATGAAAGAGAGGAAGACCCTCAACCAGGTGAATTGACACAGTGACTACAGCAATGAGCTCAAATGTGTCAGAGATTGTGAGGATGGCACAGGACAGAACAGTGTTCAGAAATGTTGTTCATAGAGTTGCTAGAAGTTTACTCAACTCTATGGCACCCAAAAACCTGTGCTTCCCACAGCTCCCCTCCTACCACAATCTCCCTCAGCAGTACCCTTACCACCGTGCACTGTAATGCCTGTCTTGGAGACTCATAACTCTTCTGGGGCAGGCATCCAAATGCATTCACTCATTCTCATTCATTCATTCAATCATGGGGTACCTACTAAACACTGGGGTTGTGCACTGAGGGAGAGAGAGACATAGCTCCCCATCTAGACAGAGGGACCAACAAAGAGTGTCTTACAATCAAGAAAGTGTGAAGTACGAGGCAATGGAAAGGTAGGAACCAAAAAGCTGAGTTGTACACAAATTACAGGGGCAAGGGTGTGGGACGGGCTTCCAGGCAGGGCCCACCAGGGCCCAGAGCCTGTACAAAGGAATGAGGCAACAAGGTATATGATGCAACCACAAAACTAAAAGAAATATGGGCTGTTTGGATCAGACACAGTGGTGTAACAAGGTTGTAGGTTCAGATGAGGCCAAGCCCCAAAGTCAAGCCAAGAAGCTTGGATTTCATCCTGCAGACCGTGGACAGGCGCTGAAAGTTGTGAGCAGAAAGGGAAGGCGTGGAGATCACGTTGCTGTCGGTGCAGAGATGGATGGGATGGAAAGCCAAGACTTCCGCCACAGGGAGCAGATGCCTGTGGCCACAGGATGGAAGGCGGGGTCTGTGGTTGGAGGGAAGGGGACTGTAGGAGGTGAAGAGGTGTGCTTGGGTGATGTATTATTAATGACCTTGATTAGTAATGGAAAGGCTGGCTATTTGAATCCACCTGTAAGTGCCTCAGAAGAAAAAGCTGGAAATCTACTTCTGAAAACACAGCCACTAAAATTCAACTACAGAGCACACCTCTACCATGGGGGTCACTGTGAGTTGGAGTCACCTTGAGAGCAACTGGTTAGAGGCTGGAGAGAGACAAGAGCTGGTGACTGATTGAAGAGGGGAAGAAAGCCTCTAAGGTGACACTCAGGTGGCCTTTTTTGCATCGGGAGCGGGTGGGACTAGATCCGAGAGAGGTTACAGGAGAAGCAGGGCAGGAACCCAGGGATGAGGAAAGCTGCCCTCCAGGGGAGGGAGGTGGGTGCTTTTCTCTCGTTAAGATTTGTAGCCTCACAGACCCGATGGAGAGTCATAATGAGTTGGAATCTACTCTGCGGCAGTGGGTTTGATTATGAATCTGAGCGGTGAGAATTGCATAGTATTGTGAATATCATTACTGCCACTAAATGGTACACTTGATTGTGTAAATGGCAAAGTTTAGGTTGTATATATTATTTTGTTGTGGACCATTGAGTTGGAACCAACCCATAGCTGTCCCTCCAGCAGGTTTTTAGAGGCAGTTATTCACACAGGAGGAAATTACCCATCCTTCTCCTGCTGAGCCACTGGTGTCCCTGAACCACATGCCTTTGGGATTGCAATGCAGTTTCTTGTCACAAGACCACTAGAACTCCCTAAATATTAAACAATTTTTTTAAAAAAGACTAATAAAAAATATATATAGTGTATATAGTTCAATCCATTCACTCTCCAGTCTCATTTATTCCATACGTTGAAGGCATTGGCAAAAAACTAAGGTCCCAGGAATCAATGGGATAGCAACTGACATGTTCAACTAACAGAGGCAGCCCTAGGTATGCTAACCAGTCTGTGACAGGAAATTTAGAAGACAACTACTTGGCCAACTGACTGGAAGGGATCTGTATGTGTTCCCACTCCCCAGAAAGGTATTTCAACAGAATATGGAAATTAATGCACAATATTATGAATATCACACGCACGTAAAATTTTACTGAAGATCATCCAAAAATGGCTAGATGTTTATAGGGTCATTATGAGTCATACTCAACTCAGCGATATTTAACAGCATATATGTTGTTGCTATTGTTGTTGTTGAGTGCCATTGAATCAGAGCTGAACCATAGCTGACCTTTTTAGTAGATTTTTAGAGGCAGTAAATCTCATAGGAAGAGATTGCCCATCCTTCTGTCATGGAGCAGCTAGCAGCAGATTTGAACTGTGTGCCTTTGGGATTACAGCTTCTTACCACTATGATGCCATCATATGTGTGTGTGTGTGTGTGTGTGTGTGTGTGTGTGTGTGTGTGTATGTATATATGTGTGTGTGGGTGTATATATGTATGTATATATGTGTGGGGTGTATATATGTATGTATGTGTGTGTGTGTATACACACATACACACACATACATACATACACACAGAGAGACATAGCTGACCTTACAACGGGTTGTTAGAGACATTAAACTGTACGTCAGAAGATTGCCCATCTTTCTCCCATAAAGTAGTAGATTCAAACTGTGAGCCTTTTGAATGGCAGCCATGTCCTTACCACTAGACCACTAGAATCACACACACACACTCGCTATGTACTTTGAGTGGGAACTGACTCATAGCTGGCACTCCACTGACACTCCAGGGGACTTAAATTGCGTACGAGGATGCCGCTCATCTTTCTCTCATGGAGCAGCTGGTGGATTAGAACTGCATGCATTTCCGCTGACAGCACAACATTTTACCATTTAGAAGCCACCAGAGCTCAATGTACCTATGTATGTTGTTATGTGCCATCGAGTCGCCTGTGACTCATAATGACCCTATGTGCAACAGCCCTAAACCCTCCTCTATCCTGGGCCAATCTCACTGTCTCTGACACACTCACCCGCATTACCCCAGGCACTGAATCAATCCACCTCATAGAGAGTTTTTCTCTCCTGTGATGTCCCTCCACCCCCTCAAGCATGACACCCTTCTCCAAGGAGTGGTCCCTTCTTGAAACATGTCTGTATATTTCTATTTATACATCTTATAACTGATAAATGTATATATCTATATCTATCTATATATATATATTATATTATATTATATTATATTATATTATATTATATGGAGCTCTGGGGGCCTAGTGGCAAAAAGCTGCACTGAAATCCTGAAGGCACACAGTTCAAATCCCACCAGGTAGTCCATGGGAAAAGGATGGGGAGGGGGAGGGTTGGGAGGGGAGAAAAGTGCAACAATGACTGAATGAATGGAAATCCGAAGTCTGTAAATTTTTACTGAAATGAATAACAAGTTTAAATTTTTTAAAAAAATTTAAAAAAGAAAGAAAAGGATGGGTAGTCTCCTCCCATGCTCTCTGCTTCTGAAAACCCACTGGAGGGTCAGCTATGGGTCAGTACCAACTTGATGGTACACAACAATGTGTGTGTGTGTGTGTGTGTGGTGTGTGTGTGTAAAAGAGATTTATGAGGGAGCTCAGGAAAGAAGTTGTGCTGTCATAAATATATATACACACTTGGTCTTGTCAGCTGTCAAACTGCCAAGCACATCATATACCATGAAACACTGAAGCACTCTAACTGATGGCATAGTCATGACTCTAGCATGTAGAAGTAGGAAACCATTCATGACATTATTGTGTGGAAAAAGGAGGTTATAAACAGTACAGGCAGCAAATTCCTGTGGATTTTGTTACCATCTAAAAATACATTTCAATAACGAGACAGAATAGTCCCGAACATGCTAAAGGTGGATGTCACTGGGTGCTGGGATTATGGGAGGTGTTGGGTTATCTTGCAGGATGGTCTGTAGTCCTGGTGGAACACATGGTAATAAGAAAAAAAGAATCTTCTTCCCTTAGACTCTGACATTCCAGAACGTGAACCGCTCCTTGGTCAGGCCTTCATTAGCATCTCCTCACCCATCTCTGATATGAATCCTGGAAAACAGGAGTTAACAGGCAGAGAGGGATGCATATTTGGTGGGGAAATGCAGTTAGCCTTTGACCATGATGCAAACAGTGCAAGTAGCTGGCATGTGTCATCCCTGAGAAGACCCTTGTGTGAAGGCAAAGGCAGGAAACCAGGTGTCAGCAGAGACAAAGGAATCCTCAGTGCGTGAAATGGGACTTGGAGCAGGGCCTGCCGGGCGGGGCAGAGGGTGGCCGTCCAGCCAGAGGGCCAGTGGGAACACAGGCAGGTCCAGCGGCCAGAGCAGCCCCGGGGCATTCTGACCTTCATAACCCCACCATCCAGCAATCTCTTTACACGCAAGGGGACTGAGTCAATAAGAAATGTCTTTAGACCCCAGCAAGAGGCTTCGTTCCAGGCCCTGCCTTTCAAAGCAGTGTCTTGCAAAACTATCTGTGGTGAAGGACTATTTTGTTCTCTAATTTCCAATCTGTCACAGAGTAACACTTTTTTAGAAGACAATAAAAATAAATTACTAGAGCTCTTTCTGCCACCATGTGCCTCCACAATGGTGTGCATGAATGTCTGTCTGAGCTGATCCTCTTAAGATCATCCACAGTGCAAGGGGCAAAAACCCTGGCATTGAGTCAATTCCAATTCATGCCAGCCCTTCACTGGGTTTCTGAGACTATAATCTTAATGGAAGGAGACTGTCCATTTTCCTCCCATGGAGTAACTGGTGGAGTTGAATTACTGACCTTTTGGGTTGCCTCTACAGGAGAGCTCTGGTGACCTAGGGACAAGAAGCTGTGCTGCAATCTCAAAAGCACACGGTTCAAGGCCACACGCTACTCTGTAGGAGATGAATGGGCAATCTCCTCCAGTGAGATTAACTGCCTCTGAAAACCCGCCGGAGGGCCAGCTATGGGTTGGTTCTGACTCAGTGGCACTTGACAACAACAACAACAACTACGTGAACGAAGCAAGAAGAGTGCCAGGTTCTCATTAGGCTGTGTTCTAAAGCCCCTGTCTGGTTTCTAACTGTGATGGTGGAACATGGTTACACTGGTGATTTTTAAATCTCTTGGGGTTGCTGGGGGGAAAAAAAAAAGAGTCCGTTGCCATCAAGTTGAAACCATCAAGCTGCCCCTGCATTGGGTTACTGAGGCTGTAAATTACACAGGAGGAGACTGCCCATCTTTCTCTTCCAGGTAGCTGTTGGGAGGTAGAGAGGCACCGCTTTGGACAACAACAACAGTCTTTGTGTATTATTAGCAATACAACTCCCTATAGACTAGGCCCCCAGAGTCCAGAGCTAGGAGAATTATTGTGGACCTCCCAGGCAGGTTAGACAAGTGTGGAGTGGTCAGCCCCAGATTTAATGTGCAAGCTAAAGCCCTAGAAAGTGGCAGGATAATCTACTCCCGTCTGGTGAGTTCGGTTACACTGTACTGATGACCTCAGCTGTCATCACAAACCAAATGAGATAAAAACGTACGGCAAAGAAAAATCTGGACATTCCTTTTCTAGGGATGTAATACAAACAAAAAAATAAAACTCCTCAGTGGATCTTGCTGCCTCCAAAAAGGATTTTGTTTTACTTGGATCCAGAGTCAGCACCCACTGAAAGCAGCAGTCAAGAAATCAAACCACGAATTGCATTGGGCAGATCTGCTGCAAAAGACCTCTTTAAAGTATTCAAAAGATGTCACCTTGAGGACAAAGATGTCCCTGACAAAAACCATGGCATTTTTCAACAGTCTCATATGCATGCTGGACAGTGAGTAAGGAAGACCAAAGAAGAACTGATGTCTTTGAATTATGATGTTGGCAGAGAATATTGAGTATACCGTGGACTGCTGGAAGAACAAACAAATCTGTCTTGGAATACATACAACCACAATGTTCCTTCTGAAGGAGGATGGCAAGACTTCGTCTCAGGTTATTTTAGTCTTGTTAACCGGAGGGGCCAGTCCCTGGAGAAGGACTTCATGCTTGGTAATACAGAGGGCCAATGTGAAAGAGAAAGACACACACAGTCCCAGCAGGATGAACTGACACAGTGGCTCAGACAATGAGCTCAAACACAGCAACAATTGTGAAGATGGTGCAATGTGTCCTTAAGTTGTACGTAGGAGGATTACTAAGAGTCAGAAGCCACTAAACAGCACTTCACACATAATATACACAAAAATGAGAAAAACCTCAATGGACTCTGGTGCTTCCAAAAAATTTTTTGTTCATAGAAAAATAAACATGAGCTTGAATGTAGCAGCGATGCTATATTACTATGAAAGTTTTCCCAACATTTCTCTTAGTTTCTGTGCAGCTCATGGACCAACCCCAACCCACAGACCACACTTGAATAGCACAGAGGCCTGCGTATAAAAATACGAACATGTTTAAAGGAAACATAGATCCTCAGTTACTTGGCATATCACACCCCAAACACCCTCAGCATCCACCCCCATGACTGACACGCTCAGACCCCAGGAGAAGGAAAGAGCAATGCTTGTTCTCATCTGCTGCTCTATGTCCACAGCGCAAAGGAAGGCCATGTCCAAACGCCGTGGTTTGTGGACTGTACTGCTGCTGATATTGCAGATAGCGAGCGGAGAGCTAGAGACCAGTGAGAGGAAATGCTTTTCTCTGAGGTAAGTCAAAAACCAAACCACCGCCAAGGAGTCAGTTTAGACTCCTGTAGGACAGAGCTCAGCTGCTCTTAGGTAAGAGAAAAGACAAATTAATTAAGTTGTTAAGTCTTTCCTCTTAGGCAGCAAGAATGAATTCCCAATAGTCCCAAGCATCCATCTTTGGCTTCTCTTCTTGTTTCGATTCCTAGCTGCAGAGGTACTCATAAATGAACATGGTATTTTTAAGAGTTGCACGGAGCAGCCGAGGAACATTTTACAATATTAAATAATTCATATGACTCTTAAATGTGGGCATATGTAGGTCTCAAAGTAGCACACTGGAAGCAGGGTGCTGATTGTTTAGATGATGGTTGGAGCTGGATATTGCTTTGAGAGACAGTGAAAATCACGACACATGTGATGTGATTTATCTGCAGAACTGAGCCTGTTTTGCAATATTTTCCACAATAATCATAATTTATCATACGCACCCCCATTACCACGTTTAAGCTTGCAATGTAAAATTCATGGCTCATTTCCTAATCTAAATATTGCTGCAAGAATTTTATTGACAATTTGTTGCTACATTCTCAGCAGGGCAAGTTTTTTCCCCAAATTGAAATTAATTAAGAATTATCTAAGAAATACAATGACTTGAGAAAGGTTGTCTAATTTGGCATTACTCTCAACAGAACAGAAACTAATGAGAAAAGTCTCAGTTGTGGCAAACTAGTAATTTTGCTGAAATGAAGGCAAGAAAAAGAAATTTTATGGAATAATTTATGAGTCATGTATGTTTTTATTTTTCACTCATTCGAACATCACCAGCCATCAAGGGAATACACAGATAGGTGCAATAATAATTAACTCCAGTCATCTCTGATGCTTTCCTAACTCTCAGTCCCATAAAAACCATTGTGTTACATGTGTTTTTAAAATGTTAACATGATGGTTTACATGTCAAAGTAGGTGAATAGACTGTAGTTTCTTAATTTTTGTTAGTTTACCACTTCTAAACATTCAGATATATGGTAAGTGGATCCCTATTATACCTTGCTATATTCTTGCTAGGAATCATTAAGTCGACTTTTTAAAAAATAATGCTTTCTTGTGCTTCCTCCAGGTTTACACAGCAGCTGAGGTCCTCATTTAACAACTTCTGGGCAGACTGGGCCAGGGAGCGGCTTCCATTCTTCACAGTGTATAAACATCCTCATTCTCTTCTGGTTGGTTGTTTTCATTAATCTAGATTCCCTGCAATCCCCTACTTTCTCCTCTTTGATTTAAAGTAACTGCTGACTGTTTGGTCTCATATGGATGATTTTTAAAGGAAGCTCTACTCACAGGGGCTAATCTTTATTGTGTAAGCCAACCTGTTATTTAAGTCAAAGAAAGGTGACTTCAGGGGTTAGCTTCAGTTTGGGGTTTTATATTTTCTCTGAGCCTCCCTGCCTTTCACTTAAACATAACTTAGTGAGAACTACGTATTGCTGCACCACAGTCAATCACAGTGTACAGTTCATAACCCTAATTCTTGAGTCTATACTGGCTCATAGTGGGGCCCAGGTAGACCAGTATTTAGCTGTTAGAGCACCTCAAGGAGATGGTATAGTATAATGATCATACACACACGCCCCACACCCCATCCACACGTGTGCACTTGTGCACACGCGCGCGCACACACACACACACACACACACACACACACACATTCCAGCATTTGATTCAGTGAACCAGAAATGGGGTCAGAATGCATCACTCTTTTACTAAGTGCTTTGGCAAATGTCTCATCCTTCAAGATCCTTGGTTTTCTCATCTATAAAACAGAAATTATAATAATAGCTATGTAAGAGATTGTTCACAGTTTCAGCTTGCTTGGTTTCACAATCAACACTCTTGGTACCAGCAGTCAAGAAATTAAGAGACAAAATTGGGTTTGGAAAACCTGCTGTCAGGGACCTCTGCAGAGTGCTAAAAAGAGCACTAACACTAGTGTAGAGACTAGGGTGTGCCTGATCCAGGCCATGGTCTTCACAATTACTTGCATCAGAGAGCTGGACAATGACTAAGGATGTTGTTGTTGTTATGTGCCGTCGAGTCGTTTCAGACTCATAGCGACCCTATGCACAAGAGCCCTAAACCCTGCTCTATCCTG
>NW_006399778.1:8518603-8526603 GCF_000299155.1 Elephantulus edwardii | reverse complement strand
AGATGATTTCTACCAACCTTTACAGTCGGAGATAGATCGAACATGCAATCAAGATGCATTGATAATAATGGGTGACTGGAATGCAAAAGTTGGGACTAAGGATGAGAGAAGAAAAATTGATGCCTTTGAGTCATGGTGCTGGAGAAGAATATTGAACATACCATGGATGACCAAGAGAATAAATAGGTCTGTGCTCAAGAGGGTGAGACCAAGTTGCTCCTTGGAGGTGAAGATTTTGGAGCTCCATCTCACACACTTTGGGCATGTAACCAGTAAGGACCAGTCTTGGAGAAGGACATCATGCTTAGAAGGGTGAAGGAACAGTGCAGGAGAGGTAGAAGCTAGATGAAATGGATTGATACAGTAATTGGGGTAATAAAGGGAAGTGTGACAGACAGTGAAATTGGCTCACGATAAGGTTCAGAGTATCATGATGAGTCTCAGATGACCTGATGGCACATGACAACAATTATGCTATGAGATTAAAGGAGATAATGCATGCATTTTATTTAACTATTGCTGTATTACAAATTACTCCAAAACTTAGCAACTTAAAATCATGAACACTTATCTCACAGGTTCTGTGTGGCTCAAAAGTACAGGAAGGACTTGACTGGGAGTGCTGGCTCAGGGTCCCGCATGGGGTTGCAGTCAGAAGGTCAGCAGGGCTGTACTCAACCAGACCTGGACGCTCCCAGACTGCTCAATCACTGGCTCCTGGCAGGAAGCCTCAGGGACTCGGGGGTTATTTGTAGATCTGTGTTCCTCACCATCCGGGACTCTCAACTTGTACTTGAGTGTCCTCGCAACATGGCAGCTAATTTTCCAAAGTGGAAGATCCAAGAAAGCTAGAAGAGGAAGCCACAATGCTTTTTAATGACCTCATTTCTGTAATCATACCCTGTTGCTGTTGTGTACCTTCAAGTAGAAACTGATCCATAGCTGACCTGTCAGTAGGTTTTCAGAGGCTGTAATTCTCACGGGAGGAGACTGCCCATCTTTCTCTCGTAATCACACTCTAATACTGCTTTATTCTATTAGCTTAAAGCAAGTCACAAAGTCTGGTCTACCCTCAAGGAGGGGAAATTGGCTTCCAACTCTTGAAGGCAGGCAGCATTATCTAAGAATCTGTGGACATGTTTTAAAATCACTCCAGCAAGGAAAATACTTTGCCAAGGGTCTGAATCAATGTAATTATGCTCTTTTTTTGGTATTCCATTATATAATTAATATTTCATCCTTTGTTTCCATATACAGTTCATAAGGACCTTATGATGTTACTTATTTCCATTATAATTATTCCCATTTTCACAGATGAAGAAACTGAGGCTCAGTAGCAGAAGTTAGATTGGAGCCCAGCCCACTGTTGACTGGATAGACAACATGGAAAAAGTCAGGCTGCTTCTGGTTCCAGTTCCACATGCGCTGGGAGTTCAGGTCCTTCATTCAGAATCAAGCATGTCACAGCTAACACAGTCACTCTTCCCAGAACAGAGGGTAGAGCAGGATGAAAAAATTTGGAGAACAGGAGGGTGGGACCGAGACAAGGTGTGACTGGTGCACAGAAGTCACCATTCGGTCATGAAGCGCTGAGCGATGAGGGTGGGGAAGGGGTGATGGAGAGGGAGCTGAGTTGGTGTAGGCAGGGCTTGAGGGCAAGCTGGTGCAAGTCACTACACTTGGGGGTTTCCAGCAGAGAGACCAAAGGATCTGGGTGGATTCTGGGGTGGGGATGGCAAAGGCCAGTATTGACTTAGAGGTAGGGACAGATCTCCCCCATCCCACAGAGAAAGTGGCAAAGTTTAAGGACAAACAGCTGTAAAACTAACCTGGGTTCAAATCTTGACTCCACTACTACAAAGATGTATGTACTTAGGCAATTAATTCCTAAAACTGAGTCTCCATTTCTGCAACTAAAACAGAGACAGTAACATCCATTCACCTTTTCTTGTGTGTCATCCACCTTTATGCCATCAAGTCAACTCTTGTGTGTCAGAGCCCCATGACACACATGAACTGACTGAGCACCCTGGTTGTGACCTTGAACTAGATCACCAGACCTCCCTTCAGGGGCCATTGGTGAATGCAAACCTTTAACCTTGCAGTTAATAGCCAAGTGCGTTAACAGTTTGCACTACCCAAGAGCTGTACCTATAACCAGTATAGTACTCCTACCAGGCTACCTCTAACACACCGTGGCACGCACTTGTGTTCACAAGACAGAAAAGCATACCTTTTAGAGCTGTGCTGTCCAAGAGAGCAGCCACACAAGGTCCTCAAATTAAAATTCAATTAGTTGAAATGAAATAAAATGAGGAATTCACTTTCTCAGTCATTCCAGCCAAACTCAAGAGGGCTTTATAGCCACAGACAACTGATGGCTCTGATACAGCCCATATTGAAAGGTCTACCAGGAGCAGCAACACTGTCCTTTAGACGTGTATGCCGTGGAGCCATTTGTGTCTGTGTGCTATGCTGTAATATTTTCAATAAATTTGGACACACTAGAAAAAAAAAAGTCATGCACACTCATGTTTATTGCATCTTTGTTTGCAATAGCAAAGAGTTGGAAACCACCCAAATGCCCATCAACAAATGAATGGATAGAGAAGCTTTGGTATATTCACACAATGGAATATTATGCAGCATTGAAAAACAAGGAACTCATGAAATAATATTAAAAATTGGTGACCCTGGAGGACATTAGGCTGAATGAAATATCTCAGTCACAAAAGGACAAATATTGCATAGGGTCTCTCTTGTTCAATAGGACTGACATCAGGGTTGAGGGAAGGCAGAGAAGAAGGGGAGGAATGCTGTATATTGAATTGAAGCAGACAAGGGAGAGAACTGTTTAAAAGGGATATATGATTGGGTATTATTGTCATGTCAGGAGTCCAGAATGAAGGCTGCACAGTGGAGTGGACTTGTTGGGGGAGCGGCTGCATAACAGTGAGTTTTTCTTTTACTTTTCAAGGAGAAGAGTGAATTGGGGAGGTGGGTAGGCAGGGAGAAAAGTGCAACAATGAATGACTGGAAACCCTAAGTCTCTGTAAACTTTCATTAAAATTAATTAAAATAAAAAAAGAAAGGAAAAAAAGTGTATGCAAGCCACATGTATGTTCTCCCAATTTTCCAGTAGCCACATTAAAGAAGAAGAAAAAGCTAAAATTAATCTTTTGTTTGTTTGTTTTGTCTTTACTTTCTTTTCTTTATTTTTTAAATTTATACTAGTTTATTCACAAAATTCTAATACATTGTTTTTCAGACCAGATTTTTTTTATATTTTAATGAAAGTTTCCAAAGAACTTGGATTTCCATTAATTCATTGTTGCACATTTTTGTCCCTGCCCCCCTCAAATTAATCTTAATGATGTATCTCATTTAATTAACCCAATATCTCCTATATATTTTTTCTTCCCAAAACCAATATTTTTAAAAACCATTAATGAAATATTTTACATTCTTTCCCCCTTCATAAATCTTGGAAATTAGGCATATATTTTGCAAGTGTGGCACATCTCATTTCAGACCAGCTGTGTTTGTCCAATAGCCACATTTGACCAGTAGCCACTTTAGTGAACTGAGTAGGAAGAGGACACAGGCCTGGAGACCCCAAGAGCTGGCTGTGAATCCTACCTCCTTCACCAGCTCCCATCCTGTGTCAACAGGAGCCAATTTTTGCCTTTCTGAGCTTCAAGTTTCTCATTTATAAAATGAGTATAATATTATATTACAGGCTGCCATTGATAGTCGATTCCAACTCATAGTGGCCCCATAGGACAGAGCAGAAATGCCCCCTAGGATGTCTTCTATCTTGATAGAAGCAGAGTGCCTATCTTTTTCCTGAGGTGCGTCTAATGAGTCTGGACCACTGACTTTTCAGTTATCAAGTAGCCTCTTTAACCACTATATCACCATGATCTCTTGATATTATATTAGTCTATATCGTATATGTGATGTTTGTTAGATCCCATTTAATCTATTTTGACTCATAGCAACTGTATGTGACACTGCGGAACTGCCTTACAGGGGTTTCCAGCCTATCTATACTCCTCACAGGAGTCGATTGCTAGATCTTTCTCTTATGAAGTCTCTGGATGGATTTGAACTTCCAACGCCATTATTGTTATATCATTACCATCTATCATATCATTAGACTGATCTCTGAGATGCTTGTGAAGTTTAACAGTGAGGAAAAGGATAAAGCCTGCAGCACCATGCAATCCACAGAGGAAAGGGCTTGATAAATGCTACTTCTTGTGGTGGTGGTGTCTGTCTGTCCAACTACATTGAGCTCCTAAAGGACAGGGGTCAGGGGCCTATATCATCCCAGTCCTTATCTCTTCCCTACCTTCTCTACACCGCCTCTCTCCAGCCTCTGACCCAGAACTCCCCCCTGTCTGGGGCTCCCTCTGCGGTCAGACAGGTGAGCATTTGCTCGGTTCTGATGCCCTCCCCATCCTTCAGGGCCTAGCTTTGAGCCTATGACTCAGGCTCTGCAAACAATTTTCAGCCACAAGGCAGAAATCAATCCCCTGGGAACTGGATGACACAGGGATTGGAGGGGTGGTTCTTGTCTGGGAGACTGGACACTCTCTGGTAATTCCACCCGTTGCCTTGGGTTAGTTCATTTCCCTGTCTAGATCTCACTGGAAAATGGACACGGTGAATCAGGTGAATGCCAAAGCCCCCCTGTGATATCTGCATGGTGTTGGTGAAGGCCCTGGACCAGCCAGGCCTGACACAACAGATGTTCCCGCCCTGTACACACACACACACACACACACACACACACACACACACACACACACACACTGGACTGGATCATGCTCGTTTGCTGCACACTGAAGAAAAACTAGACCTACCTCAGTTTCCTCATCTGTTAAATTATCGTATTATTTCACTAATCTAATTATTCTGAATTTTAAGTGTTTTTAAATACAGCGAGGACTCAGAACAGCTCCCAGCTCAGGTAAGTGCACTCTAGGAGTTCACTGTTGTGTTGTTTTGGGTTCACATGAAGCAAGTAGGAGAGAGGCAGAACTGTTACTACTGAGCCAAATCCTAGTTACTTAACAGACTTTATGTCATTCAGTCCTTACAGGGTGGCTACTCTCTTCAAATTCTATTATTATTGTGATACTGAAGGATTCTATGGTTAAGATATTGACTCATGCAGAAAGTGTCAAAGGAAGTTGAAAGGACTACACAGAGCCACTGTACCAAAAACAAGTGGTCAGCACTGAACCATTTGAGGGGAGGGATGGAGGGATTGTGCAACAACGAATGAATATTAAAAAAAAAAAAAGCAAACTGGGGAGGGGAAAGGAAGGAGGGAGAAGGGGTTAAAATGTGCAGCAATGAGTGAATGAAAATCTAACTTTCCTTTAAACTTTCATTAAAATCACAATTAAAATAAAAAATTGCATTAAAAATAAAAAGAATCAATTGTAACGAAGGAAGAAGTTCAAGCTGCACTGAAAGCATTGGCAAAAAATAATGCTCCAGGCGTTTACAGGATACCAGTTGTGCTGTTTCAACAAATAAATGCAGCCTTGGATGCACTCATTCTATGCCAAGAAATTTGGACAACACCTACCTGGCCAAGTGATTGGAAGAGATCAGTATTTGTTGCTTTTCCATGAAAAAGTGATCCAAAAGAGTGCAGAAATTAGAATTGGCCAAGAGTGTTGATTATGCCACACACTGCAAACCAAATCAGTTCTGGAGCAAGTGCAGCCAGAGAGCTCCTTGCAGGCCAGGCTGAAACTGGACCTCATGTGCTTTGGGTACGTTGTTGCTTAGAAAAGTGGAGAGTCGGTGAAAGAGAAGACCCTCAGCAAGGAGGGTTGACACAGTGACAACAGCAATGACCTTGAGCATGGCAGAGATTGTTAAAATGGCCCAGGATAAGGTAAATTTCAATCACTTGTCCATAGGCCCACTATACGTTGTCATTGACTTGCTGGATCCTAACAACATCTCATTCAGTCCTTACATTGACTCTTTTAAGGTGTTATTTATTATTACCCTCCATTTCACAGATGAGGAGAGTGAGGCATAAAGAGGCAAAGTAACCCACTCAGGGTCACACACGCAGCAAAGGGTGTGGTGATGTTGTTCTTATGTGCCATCAAGTCACCTGCGACCCTAAGCTCTGAACCCTGCCCTATGCTGAGCCAGTCTTACTCTCTTCAACACGCCTACCTCTCATTGTCCCAGTTACTGTATCAACCCATCTCATCTGGAGTCTTCCTCTACTGTGCTGTTCCTCCACCCTCCCAAGCATAATGTCTTTCTCAAAGGGCTGGTCCCTCCTGGCAACATGTTCAAAATATGTGAGACAGATCTTCAAAATCTTTGCCTCCACAGAGCAGCCTGGTTTCACCCTCTCAGGACAGACCTGTTTGTTCTCTTGGCAGTCTATGGAATGGTCAGCACTCTTCTCTGGCACCACAGCTCAAAGATATCAATTCTTTTTCTTTCATCCTTAGTCATTGTCTAGCTCCCTGATGCACAGCAAGTAATTGCGTACACCATGTCTTAAATCAGGTGCACCTTAGTCTCCAGGGACTTATATCCAACTCTGACACCAAAGCTCTCTTTTTATACTGTTTTGCTATCTTGGAGAGAAAAAGAAACAAACTCTCATTTGAATCCACCAGATACTCTGCTGGAGAAGGAGGGGCAATCTCCTCCTGTACCAGTCAGATCCTATTTGACAGTACACATACACAAAAATAATAAAATATTTAAAAAAAGAAGAAGAAGAAGAAGGAGAAACAAACTCTTTCTGATTTTACTCCTTCTAAGGTGACGCAGCCAAAGCTTCCTGCTTCTAGGTTAACCTCTCTCCTTCCAGCTCCAGGGTTGTTGCTGTTGTTAGGTAACATCAAGTCACTCCCGACTCAGAGTGATTTTATAGACAACAGACTGAGACACTCCTGTGCCATCTCCATAACTGCTACCATGCTCGATCCTGTTGTTGCATCCACTGAGTCAATTCAGCTTATTGAGAATCTTTCTCTTTTTCTCTGAGTCTTCATGAGGGCCCCGGGATGGACCCTGTTCGCACAGCTCTGCCTACCTCCTCTGTGGCCCTGGACTCAAGGAAGGAAGCAGTCTCAGCTGCAGTCTTAGTGTTTCCTGGATGGGGCTTTACAGCAGCCAGACAACTGAGAGGCCAGAAACCTCCTTTTCTATTACCTAATTTGCATAATCCTCACAATCCAATGCAGAGCCAGCCTGCCTTTGTGATATTAATTAAGTGGGGGAGAATATCTTGGGCAAGGATGATTTTCAACCATTGTCCCTTCACCCCATCCCTACTACCTCACTTTCCCAAACATTCCAAGGATGTGGTGCAGCCTCAAAATTCAAAAAGAGGGGGCTTGAACTCACCGCTTTGTCTACCCCAGATCTGGTCTCCTGGGTCTATGCGGGCCCTTGAACCACTGAAGGAAAGTTCAGGGACCAGCATTCCGTGGTGATAAGTGTTCAATGTGTTAGAAAACATACCGTTTTCATTTAAAAATGAATCCTAGAGGGAAATAATGGACTATTAGTTAATAGATGGAATTGATGAGTTGGCAGCTGTCCAATCCCATCCCAGGCAGTTACAGGCTGAGCTCTTCCCAAGCTTTGAGATCAGGACGGAAAGTTGGAGCCACTCATAATGTGTCCTTGGACTCTTTCCCTAGGTCTCAGTGTCCAAGCTGGAAAATGGGCCTGGAGAGTGTCAGGGCCCTCCTGTGGCATCTGTTAAGTAGTGATGGGGGTCCTCTGACCAGTCAGGCTTGACTCAGATGTAAGGGCACCCACACAACAGAGAGAGAGAGAGAGAGAATCTTAGGATGTTGCTAGATCAGGGCCCTCCTATAGCATCTGTTAAGTGGTGATGGGGACCCCTTGACCAGTCAGGCCTGACTCAGAGGTAAGGGCAACACACACACACACACACACACAGACACACACACACACACACACACACACACACA
>NW_006399778.1:8516198-8518503 GCF_000299155.1 Elephantulus edwardii | reverse complement strand
ACACACACACACACACACACACACACACACACACACAGTCTTAGGATGTTGTTACTCTTAACTCATCATGACCCTATGAGCAACAGATTTGCACTTTGCCCTCACCCGTGCCATCCTCACCCTCTTGTGATATACCCGTGGCCATTGTGAGTCCCTGTGTCAATCCATCTTGGGGAGGGTTTCCTCTGTTTCCTCTCTTTCTCTGACCCTCCACCTTTCCCAGCATAGTGGCCTTTTCCAAAGACTGGTCCTCCTGACAACATGCCCAAGGTATGTGAGGGGAAGTTTCACCATCCTCACATCACAGGTTCACCCTGGTTGCGCTTCCTCCAAAAGAGACTTGTTTATTCTTTTGACAGCCCCTGGCATAGTCAGTACTCTTCTCCTGCACTGCAAATCCAAGGTGTTGATTCTTCTGACATCTTTATTCATTGCCCAACTTTCAGATGCATAGGAAGTAATTGAAAATGCCATGGTTTGGAGCAGGTGCTCCTTAGTATTTAAAATTACATCCTTGCTCTTTTGGTACTTTGGAGCGATCCTTAAGAGCTGATTCTCCCAACGCAGCATGTCTTATGATTTGTTCACTACTGCCACAATGGGTGTTGATTATGGATCCAATTAGGATGAAATCAATCATTGATAACTCCAATCTTTTCTCCCTTTATCATGGTGTTGCCTATCGGTCGAATGATATTGATTTTTGTTTTCTTGATATTGAGATGTATTCCATACTGATCTTCTGCAGCAAATATTTCAAATCCTCTTCACTTTCAACACCCAAGATTGTGCTTTCTGCATAACACAGGTTAATGACTCTTGCTCCAATCCTGATTCATATTCTTCTTCATATAATCCAACTTCTTACATGGTTTTCTCAGCATGCAGATTCCTAATTTTAAACCATGTAGTTTTACCTTGCTCTGTTCGGACAACATCTTTTTGGTCTACATAGAGGTTTTGCATGAGCACAATGACATGTTCTGGGATTTTCATTCTCCTCAGCGGTTCCCATTTGCCCACTTGTCTCCAGCCCCAGGATACGGGATCCAGATGCCCATTTGCTGTACACTGGCTGACCTTACTGTACCTGCTGCCCCCCTCCCACTGTGAAGGAGGAGGAAGTGAGGGAAGTGTGATTACAGGTGCTGACTCTGGAGCAAGATTGTTTGTCATCCGGCTCAGCCACTTACCAGTTGTGCGACCTTTAATGTGTTTCCTAAAGTGCCATTTCCTCATCCAGGAAATGGGCACATTAGTGCTTAACTGTCAGGGTTACTCTGAGCCCAGTACTGTTCCCCACCCTGAACTTAGAAGTCTAAGGTCAATTATCAATTCTACTCAAGATTCTGGAGAAAATCTGACAACTGCCACCCGCAAACTGGCTGTGTGACCTAGCATTAGTCTCCTCCCTTCTCTGAGCCCAAGTTTCTCAGTGTATAAAATGAAGTGGGCGGATAAGCTGATGTAAGACTTCTTCAAATGAAAATGTTGAAGTTCTGAAGCTGTGTCAGCATCATGCTAAACAGCTGCTTTGAAGGCCTCCTTCATGCACAGCTCACCTCATACCCTGAGGCCACTTGGCAACAGAGTCTGTCCTATGGGAGCTCTGTCATGGCTGAAGTCTGGGCTCTCTACCCACCGTGTCCCTTCTCCTTAACTCTTCTTGGAACCATTCCTGGACCCAAGATGCCTGGTTTTGTCTGGATGCAGAGGCAAAAAGCATCTGGAGACCTGAGTTCTAGTCCTGACACTGCCTCAATGCACCGTGAGACCCTAGGCAAAGCTGTCCTCTCTCATTACAAGGACAGCAGGACTCCAGTCCGGACAGGGACTCTGACCACACAAGCTGATGCTGGCCAGGCCAATCCAGCCCAATCTGTCCTGAGAGGCTCAGGGAAAGTCAGAATAGTTCAGGGAGGTGGAGGAAGGGATGAACCTGCAAAGAGACCGTAGGACACAGACACCTCTAGAGAACAACCTCTTCAGAGCGTTTTGGTTTGTTTTGTTTTGGTTTTTTTTTTTTTTTTAGGATAACAGGGACATACGTAGAATGCTCAGCACAGCCCTGACAGCTATTGTTATTATCATAATTTTCTCAATGATTACAGATGTCTTAGATTTGAGTAATCACTAATCACATTCAGGCCTACACAAAGGTTTTCCTGAGTTCTAGTCTCACTCACAGAACAGAGATACCTGGTGTTTGGACACCAGATCTGTTCTTCCCCCCCAAAATTTTTTTCTTTTTTTTTAAATTTAGGTTGTTTATTTTTCATTTCAACGAACATCTACAGAGATTTTG
>NW_006399778.1:8503811-8515242 GCF_000299155.1 Elephantulus edwardii | reverse complement strand
TTTTACCCTGTTAGAGAAGTTTCTGGATGCGCATAGGGATTTGATTCTTAGAAGGTCCCATTCATCTATTTTATCTTCTCCTGGTTGTAAATTTTTCAAAATACTTCTTCCCAAAAATTTCTGAGTGGATTTCTTATAATTGAGAGAGCTGTCACAGCTCATTTGTCACCACCTCCTGGAAGTCTGCTGGCTTTCCATCACCCTCTCTCCCCTTTATCCATTCTTCTTTCTGCCCATCCACTCACCCACAGATTCAGTAAATATTCCTGGAATACCTTCTTTGTGCCTGGCCCTGTTCAAACACAAAGCTGCCGTAGCCTTTGTCCTCCCAGAACTCGGCTCCTACCCTAGAACCATCTTAGAGAGCTCAGACACAGCTGGTTCTCTGACTTTTTCTTTCACACACAAGGAACCTTAAAGAATGGAGACCTGTACCTTATCGGCACGAACCCCAGTGCCCAGCCCAGGCCTGGGTGATTATTATTATTTTTTTAATGGGATTGGGATTGCATTAGGAGATGCCTCCACACCCAGGGCCACAGCCCAGCTCCCCACCCCACTGCACGCTGTTGCCAGGCACCCATCAAAACAAGTCTGTCCAACACCAGGAAAGAGGCAAGCTAGGAAACCAGGGCCCGGATGAGCAGCCCTGAGGAGGCCTCTGTGTGCTCTCCCGAGCACAGAGATCAAAGCGTCCTGTCAGCTCCTGCTGCCACCGTTGTGGGCCTTTTTACCTACATGTGACACTCCTGGGTTTTCTAAGGTGGGTTTCAGCTTTTGGCACCTTTCATTGTGCCAGCAGGGCCTCTCTTCCCACCCTTCAGGAGGAAATCAAGGCTCAGGAAGTAACTCAATTACTCAAAAGTCAAGCAGAAAGTAAATGTCCGAGTCAGAATTTGAACTCACCTCACCAGATAGGAAACATGATCCCCTTTTGCAGCAACATCACTGCAACATATAAGCTTCAAAAGAGCCTTAACCTAGGGGCTCGGGCCCACCTGCCTCCTGGCCCGGCCTTGCACTCACAAGTCAGTTGAGTCAGTTCCCCTTCCCACCTATCATGATGGCAGTTTCCTCTGCTGCAAAGTTTGGGCAGCACCCAGGCTTCCCAAATTTTTGTGAGGTTCGCAACATGGTGTGGGGAACAAGTTACAGAGACAGTGCTAGTCAGACCCTCTTCCTGGAGGACCTCGAGGACCTCTTCCTGCCCAGTCCCTCTGAGGCCCCAAGAACAAAAGATTGACTACAAGTGGTCATGCCTATGGTTAATGGCTGCCCAGGCAGCATTTCACCAGCTGCTTCCAACACTAGGAAGGTGCTTTCTGCTCGTGGGAGAGAGACTTCAGGTCAGACCAACAATCAGTTACTCAGCAACCATGGCCCTGGCCCTGTGCTGGGCTCTGGGGGCCAGCGATGAGCAAACAGGATGGACCTGGGAAGGTTCTCCCTTCTAGAGCGCGGTGAACCAACAGTAAAAGCAGCTCACTGGGCTTACAGGGACTCACTAAAAAACCCAACCCCACTCATTTCTGTCAAGTTGGAGCCAACTCATAGCTGACCTTCCAGCAGGAGCTCAGAAGCTGTAGATCACATGGGAGATTGCCCATCTTTCTCCTGTGGAGCAGCTGGTGGATTCAAACTGCATACCTCCACCCTTCTAAGCATGTCCTTCCCAAAGACTGGTCACTCCTGGCTACATACATGCACAAAGTATGTGAGATGACATCTCAAAATCTTTGCCTTCAAGGAGCAGCTTGGTTTCGTCCTCTTCAGGACAGACTTTGCAGTTCATAGTATGTTTAATACTCTTCTCTAGCACCTCAAAAGTATCAATTCTTCTTCTGTCATCCTACTGTTTTCCAGCTCTTTGGTGCATAGCGAGTAATTGCAAAGACCATGGCCAGGATCAGGCACACCTTAGTCTCTAGTCTGACATCTGCTCTCCAGCAATTTGGAAAGTTTCCCTACAGTACACTATCCTAATGCAATTTGTCTTTTATTTTCATGACTCCTGGTGCTAAAAATATTGATTGTAGAACTGAACAAGCTGAAGTTGTTAACAATCTCAGTCTCTTTTCCATCTATCAATATGCTGTCAATTGGCCTGGTGATGAGAATCTTTGTATTCTTAATGATGAGCTTCAATCCATATTGCAAACTATATTCCTTGACCCTCTGAAGCAAATGCTTCAGGTCCTCCTGTTTCAACAAGTAAGGTTACATCACCTGCATAAATCAAGTTGTTGATGACTCTTCCTCCATTCCTGATGCCACATTCCTCCTCATAAAGTTCAGCCTCTTGGATGATCTGTTCTGTATACAGATTGGAAAGGTATGGAGATAGGACATATCCCTGATGCACTCTTTTTCTGATTTTGAACCATGCAGTATTTCCCTGCTCTGTTCTGATGACTGCTTCCTGGTCCAAGTATAGGTTTCACATGAGCAAAATCAGGTGTTCTGGGATTCCCATTCTTCTCAAGGTTAGCCACAATTTGTTGTGATCCACATAGTCAAATGCTTTTGCATAGTCAATGAAACACAAATAGACATACATTTCTCTGGTACTCTCTGCTGTTGGCCAAGGTCTATCTGACATTGGTGGTGATGTCTCTATTGTCACAGCCTCTTCTAAACCCAGCTTGTATTTCTAGTAGTTCTCTGTCTACGTACTGTTCCAGTAACTTTTGAAAAATCTTCAGCAGGATTTTGCTTGCATGTGATGTTAGTGATATCATGTGTTAAATTCCTTACTCTATTGGATGACCTTTTTTTTGGAACAGACATAAATATAGATAGACTCCAGTCAGTTGTCTGGGTGGTTGTCCTCCAGATTTCTTGGCACAGCCTGATGAAGACTTCCAGGGCAGCATCTGTTTGTTGAAATATGTCAATTGGTATGTCATTAATTCCTGGGACCTTGTTTTTGCTCCTTCAGAGCAGCTTGAACTTCCTCCTTCATCACCATTTCCTCTGGAATATGAGTTGTTCCATTAAATTCTTCTGTGTCAGCCAGTTCTTTTCAGTAAAGTGACTCTGTGTACTCCTTCCTTCTTTTGATGCTTCCTAAATCAATGACTATTTTGCCCATTGTACCCTTAAGTATTGTAACTCAAGACTTAAATTTGTTCTTCAGTTCTTTAAGCTTAAGAAATGCTGAGCAAGTTTGCCCCCTTGGATTTTCTGACTCTAGCTCTTTGTACATTTCATTATAATACTTTGCTTTGTCTTCCCGAGTTACCCCTTGAAATCTTCTGTCAGCTTCTTAACATCTTGACTTCTTCCCTTTGCTTTGGCTTCTCATCGTTCTAGTACAATATTCAGAGTTTCTTCTGACATCCCTTTTGGCCTTTTCTTTCCTCCTCTGTCTTTATAATGACCTTTTGCATTCTTCATGGATGATATTCTTGATATCCTCCCACAGCTCATCTGGCTTACACTCATTAGTATTCAAGGTCTCAAATCTGTTCCTGAGATGGTTTTTGAAGATAGACATTATTACACCACAGATGAGGAAATCGAGGCACAGAAAGTAGAGTAGCTAGAACAAATTTAGGGAGCTTTCAAGAAATAGAGAGGATTTGATTCCCTAGAGAATGAGAGCAGAAGGGAAATTCTTCTTCAGAATAAAAATTCTGGAATTCACTTATCCCAGAAGGCTGGTCATGGGGTGACTGGTGGCAAGGCCAGGGTCAGAAGTGAAACGCAGGACCCCTTTATTTGAGGCATCTGGATGATGTTCTTCCGGAGCGTGCATTAACCTCCATGGCCACCAGGTGGCAGTTAGGAGACTGGCTGCCTAAAGCCACGTCTGAATGCAGCCTCCTCCGACTAAGTCACAAAGCCCCAGGTCCAGCGGTGAGAAGTCAGCACAGCATGACTTTTGGGTGCTTTTCCCCCTCCTGGATGCTCCTTTCCACTCTCCCCTCCTGCAGCCCCTGTGCTCCGCGGAGCATTTGAAATGAGGTTGGCTTCTCAGGCACCTGGTGAGGAAGAAAACACTGGCTGCTTTATAGCCAATTCCTTCATTGGCATAGTAAACAGTCATCCATAATATTGTTTATTGAAAGCTTTTAACAACCCAGGGACACAGCACCACATGTGCCATCAAGTCAGTTCTGACTTGCAGGACCCCATAAAATAAAGCGGAGTTGTCCCACAAGGCTTCCTGGTCTGTAATCTTTGTGGAAGCAGATTACCTCTTTTTTCTCTCAGAGAAATTAATGGGTTAGAACCACTGACCTTTAAGTTAACTGCTGAAAGTTTAATCATTGTGTTATGAGGTCTCCTAACACAATGAGGAGATGGACAATCTCCTCCTTTGCAATTAACTGCCGCTGAGAACCTGTGGAAGGTCAACTATGGGTCGATTTTGACTCCAGGCTACACAACAACAACAACAACAACAACAACAACAACACTCTCACCGAAGAGTTAAGTGGAAAATACAGAACAGCAGCGAACAGGGTAGAGCACCATGGACACGAAATGATCTTGTTGTTAACTCCTGTGGAGTCAGCCTCTGATTGGGGCTGGCACAACGGGATCAGAGCCTGGGGAGCCACAGGACTTTGAGCAGCTGATTTTTGTAAGATGACCTAACCTTTCCTCCTAACCTTTCTCATCTGGAAGTTCTGCTGAAGCCTGTTTAGCACTGTAGCAGCATATAAGACTTCACTGATACATAGTCATGCATGAAACACATTCGCCAGGAATCAAACCTGAGTCTCCCACAAGGGAGACAAGAATTTAAGAACTGAACTTCCAAAATCCTCATGGCCAGAAAATAGCTGTCCCTAGAAACAAAATTTTAACAATGACTACTTCAGTCTAGGGGAGATTTATAAGTAGTTATCAAATTCCTCTTTGCCTTTTTTATGTCTTCTTCAGTTTTGACAACGAATATGTGTTCTTTTAATATGAGATTGAAAATTTTCCTTCAAGTGGAGAGAAGAGAAATTGAAAAGATTTTTTTTTCTTTTTCTAATTCCCACCTCCTTTGGGAAGTCTGCGTTTCTTCCTTCACAGACTGAGGTAGTAACTCCCTCCACTGCACCCCCAGGATTTGCACAACCTTTATTAAGGAGAATTTTTTTTTTCTCTCCTGAGGTTATTATTGCTGCCAGTATCTAGACCTGCTCTAGCCAATACGACAGTAGCCAACCACAACTAGCCATGTGCCCTTTGTGGCTATTAAGCGCTTGGAATATGGCTTGTGTGAATTGAGATGTGCTGGAAATAGAAAATCCTCACCATATTTTAAGACTTAGCATGAAAAAAAGAATGCAAAATAATTTTTTAATTACATAGTGAGATGCTAATATTTTGGGTTAAATAAAAGACATTAAAATGAACTTCATGAGTTTCTTTTATTTTAATGTGGCTGCTAGAAAAAAAATTATAATTATGTCCAGAGCTCACATTAGGTTTCTGTTGGGAAGGGCTAGTCCACATGCTTCTTGAGGGTTAGCTCTGTGCGTCTCCAGCTCAGATTCAAAGAGATGAGCCGGTCAGAAGTCAAACAGCAACCTAGTGGCAGAACCAGAACTCAAGCATGAAGACATTAACCCTGGCCTGCTCTTGCTCCAGGTGTGTGTGGCCTGAGCTGTACCTGGCCTTGTGCCCTCACCAGCCTGCCATCCAGGAATAAAGAGAGTCAGAAATGTGAGTACACCAAGAATTGATGTATTCACCCTCAGCATAACTCGTTCTCCCCTCCAAGAGGCTCATCACCTGCTCTCGCAGAAAAAGAGGCTTCAGAGAACCCCAAGCTGGCCCACAGTCCCCTGGCTTCCCCTGGCTGGGCCCAGATGAGGACATAGATCCCTGGTACAACAATGAGAGAACCAGGCATGACAGTAGCCTGGAGAAACTAGCCGGGCCAAATGTTTTCGTTTTGCATTTGTGCCAAGTTAGGGCCCAGAGATGGTAAGCAACCTAGCCAAGGTCACACAGCAAGTTCCAGGAGGGCTGAGACATAGTCTAGGACTATTGGAGTCTCGGTGTAAGGGTTTAGAAGCCAAGCCAGCTCTATAGACCAGGAAAAAGGTCGAGAACCATTAATTCTCAAGCTGTCCCTAGGTCTTGCTCAGGTCCCATGCTGCTTCCTCCACCTCAGATCAATTAATTCCCCTTGATAACCCTCAGTGGCTCCCCACGGTGCTAAAAGTATAATTCATATGCCTTTTCTGTGCCCTATTCACCTCCACACCCTAGACAACCTCATGGTCTCTCTTCTCACAGACATCACATTTTCTGTTCCTTCTACCTGGAACAGGCTTCCTACACATTTGCACAATGCATTCCTCATCATCAGCTTTCAGCTCTGAGAGGCTCTCCCCCGGTTAGAGTAAACTCCTCCCTTCACCATCACCCTGTTTTATTGCCCTCCTAGCACTTAACACTGAACATCCCGTGGACTGCCAAATGAACAAACAGGTATGTCTTGGGAAAAGTGCAGCCAGAGTGCTCCTTGGAGACAAGAATGGTGAAGCTTCATCTCACACACTTTGGACTCCAGGGGACGCCATTCCTGGAAAGGGACTTGCTTGGGAAGGTGGAGGGTTAGAGAAAGAGAGGAAGACACTCGAGAAGATGGATTGACACAGTGACCGCAGCAATGGGCTCAAGTGGGTCAGAGATGATGAGGTGCAGGACAACACAGGGTGCAGATCTGTTGTCATAGGGCCAACCTAGTAGGTCTCCCCTCTTAACATATACGCCCCTTCTCTGTCCGTTCTTGTACTGTTGTAGCCTGCATGGTTCTTTGGGACCGGAATCTATGCCACTGGCATTTCATATACCAGCAGGGTCACACACAAGGGACAAGTTTTAGTGGAGCTTCCAGAGTGAGAGAGGCTAAGAAGAAAGGCTTGGAATTCTTTAAGAAATCAGTCCGTAAAAGTCATCATGTCTATGATAAAAGCCATGTCCAAAGTAATTCTGGAGAATGAACCTTCTATTTGGAAGGTATTCCAAATACACAGTGGCTACAGCAAAGAACTCAAGTGTATTTACAGTCATGGACATGGCACAGGGCTAGGGAATGTTACATTCTCTTGTATAGGAGTTCACCTTGAGCCAGAGTCAACCAATAGGTAAATAACAACAATAGAATGTAGGCTCCAGGAAGAGTTCCTGCCTAAGAATGCCTGTAAATGGGAAAGTTTCAGTGTGAAAGACAATGTACAAGTAAGTAAACCAATATGTTGTTGTTGTTGTTATGTGTCATCGAGTCATTTGCGACTCATAGCGACCCTAAATGCCGTTCTATCCTGTGCCAACCTCGCCGTCTCAAACACATTCATTCCCACCACTCCACTCACAGAATCGATCCATCTCATCGAGGGTCTTCCTCTCTTTCGCTGCCCCTCCACTCTTCCAAACATGATGTCCCTCTCCAAGGACCAGTCCTTCTTTGGAACATGCCCAAAGTATGTCAGACAAAGCTTCAGAATCCTTGACTCCAGGGAACATTCTGGCTTCACCCTCTCCAGGACAAACCTGTTTGTTCTCCTAGCAGTCCATGGTATATTCAACACTCTTCTCCAGCACCACAGCTCAGAGGCATCAATTCTCTTTCTAGCATCCCTATTCACTGTCCAACTCTCCGATGCATAGCACGTAATTGCAAAGACTATAGCCTGAATCAGGCACACCTTAGTCTCCAGCCTGACATTGTTGCACTTCAGTACTCTTGAGAGGTCCCTCACAGCTGACTTTCCCAATGCAATTCATCTCCTGATTTCCTGGCTGTTGTTACCAAGAAAAAAAAAATACCAACCACACCAGAATGCCTGGTAAATCGTAAATTCTTTGCTAATGTTTAAATCAAAGAAATACAACCCAAATCCGATTTTAAAAATCATGGACAAGTCAGGTCACTGGACTCAGTCCAGGTCACTGAGTCACACACATGGACCTGCTGCATGACCTTGGGCAAGTGCCTTCCCGTTTTCCGTCTTGATTTCCCCTTCTGACAAATGGAGCTCCCACTGCTGCCGGCTGGCTTGCAGAGGAAGATAGTAGAATTAGCAGCAGAGTTGATGGGTGTGAACGCTGCTTTGTAAACTGTTAAAGCGTGATTGCAAATGTGAGTAGCTGTTGTCATTAGACAAACGAAGCTGAAGCCACCTCTTCCTCTGCCAAGAAGGGGATTGGGTCAAAGGCGCTCTGGGGCATCCCGCCTGCATCCTGCCTGCGGGTGGATTGTTCTGAATCTGGGAGCTGCCTGCAGGCAGCCCACAATCTTCAGCTGCTGGAGATAGGATACAAATCAGAAACAATCAAGCATTCCAATCAAGCAATCAGAAAGACCAGCTATAGACAGGAGTGGAGCTGACCATTACAGGAAGTACATAATAATAAATGCAAAGGTGTCAGAAAAGGGTACGGTCAGTGCCAATTAAAGCTCTGGTGGGGGTTGGGGTAGGCTGAGTCCCAGTCATTAGAGGGGGTAGACAGCACAGCTGGGGCAAAGACCCTGCTGAAGGCAGTTGCCACAGAGACAAGTGAGGAGGGACCTAGCCAGATTGTCAAACCTAGACACCCACAGGATTCCAAATAGGAGATAGAGTCACGTTTAGGTAGAAACAGGGTGGGACAGAAGGAGAACTTTATTCTGTTATAAGTATTTTTTTTGTAACTATTATTTTTTAAAGTTGGGCAAAGGTTCTAGATTGATTTCTATTTGGTTGGGTAACACTGAGTGAGTGAATTGTTTCTCTCTTTTGGCCTCAGTTTTCTTAGCTGTGAAATGGGACATGGAAAGTTGCCCCCCTGATTCCTTGAACTCTATCCTTGCATAAGAGGAAGACGGAGCCAGTGCTGAAAACCCACTTGAGTTAGCGTCTTAGATGTAATGTGCTTCATGACCTTAGAAAAGTTACATTTCTGGCCTCCTTTTTCATCATCTGCAAACACTAGCCTTACACAGTTGGAAGGATTAAGGGGGCCTAGTGGATGTTGTTGTTAGGTGTCTTCTAGTGGGTCCCGACCCTTGGCATCCCCATGTATTTGGAGTAAAAGTCCTCCAAAGGGTTTTCAAGGCTGAGACTTTTTCAGAAGCAGATGGATGGATTGCCAGGCCTTTCTTCTGGGGCATCTCTGGGTGGATTCAAGCCACCAACACTGAACATCCGCTGATGTTCTGTTGTGTGCTTCAGCCCTCTAGTGAGTTTTCAGAGGCAGTATATTGCACCAGAGAAGACGGCCTATCTTTCTCTGTGGAGCAGTTGATACATTTGAACCCATGCCTTTGGGATTACAGCACAGTTGCTTAAACACTAGGTCACCAAAGTTCCCTTGACTACTAGTCTTTGCACAAAAAAGCTAGCCAGTGAGTCTGACTGAGGCTGCCTTATGCTCTAGGGAACTGAGTTTTGTTGTTGTTACTTCTGGCTATAATCTTTACAGAAGGATATCATCAGGCCTTTCTTACAGAATAACCATAGAAAGGGTTCAAACCTTTGGGTTAGTAGATGAGTTAAAAACTGTGTGTACCACCTTCCTGTACTGGGTACCGGGTCTCTAATAAATGGTATTAAGAACTGCTGTTCCTATTTTGAGTTGAAGGGGGAAGGTAACCACTGAGGTGGTGACAAGTACCTGGAGGTAGAAACAGAGCAAAAGCGCTAAAACTGCCAAGCCCATAGTAGAGGCTCAGTAAACATCTCTTTAATCATCAGGGGTGTGCATCTGTGCTAGTGCTGGCACTACTGTTCCTGCAGAAGTGATCTGCTGCAAGGCTTGGAGCAGCACAGCTCTGTCCAGGAGAGGGAGTCCTGGGCCAGGACAGGATGAACTCAGGGTCCCGAGTCCCCTGGAAGGTCTAACAAGCAGGAACTAAAAATGAAGGCCAGCATCACCCCTTACAAATCTTGATCCTGATGAAAAAATCTAGAGACATAAGAGGGAAAAATCTCCTTTGACTTCCTCTCTCCCTGATCACTTCTCCAACTCCTTTCCAGCTGGCAAACCCACCTCCTCCAGGTGGGCTTCCAGGATTATGCTCCTTCCAGTTCATTTCAACTCTTGGGGTATCAAAAATTGATCCAATTTCCCAAATCTTAGATAGAGTCTCAGTCTTTGGTGTTGTTTTCTTGGTATATACTTATAGAGTGGGCCCTCAAGGGAGAGAATTGCTAGAATATTTTGATAGTTTGTTGGATAAAGGGCCAAGGGAGGTCTTGGTAACATAGACAGAACGTATACCATCTGTGTCTCCATTGGGCTCTTACACCCACTCGGTGAAGCAGAAAGCTCCCAGCTAGGGAGCATGGCTCCCAAAGGCCAAGAGCCCTGTCTGGGTGGTTCCCAAAGGCCCCCTGCAGCCCGCCCACCACCAGCCTGTGCAAAGTCTGCTAATGATGATGGTGATGAAGGCTGTCAGAACAGAGCTGGGCCCACGGGCGATGGAAGAAGGGTTTGTGTCTTCCCTGAAGGGACAGCATTGCAAAAAACCATGGCTGCACAGACAGGTCCACTCCACAATGTGGGTAGGGGGGAGCTCTCCCAGACCCCCACCCACTCCACCCAGGTCTCTACAGTCAAACTATATTCAGAAGCTGATCGCCAGAGAAATTGGACGTACAGGGAGAAGGGTATGCAGGGAGGGGCGGGTGGGCTTGTTCAGAACAACAAGGCAGGGAGAGAAGGCCTGAGGTCTGTCTGTCAGGACCTGCCCACCCCTGCCAGAGACCCCCTCCCCGGCCGCCCCCCACTCCCAAGGCCTTCAGGTTAGCGCCAAGGCCCACTCTCCCTGGCCGAGGCCCCAGCCCAGCCCTAGCGCCTGGGAAAGCCGCCTGTTTTGTTCCCAGCTCGGCCCCCCCCCTTTTTTTTTTTCATTCATTGCAGTTCAGTCCCTTTCCGAACCACAGGGACCAGGGCGGCAGGGCTGAGGCGAGGGGGTGGCACTCCCAGCCCTGACAGGTAGGGCCAGCCCCCGCTTTGGGTAGCCCCATCTCCCCTCCTCCCCTCCTGGGTCCTCTCTCCCTGCCCCTGTCAGCCGCGCCAGACGCTCTCCGGCTTTGCAGCATTCAATAAAAATTGAGAAACATTTGGACTGAAATCGCTGCTTTATCTGGAGGAGCCACAGCGCCGGGAGAGACCACTGCTGCGCGGGGGGAACCCGGGGTTTCCATCACCGGAGTGCGTGGGGTCTGTGCACTCCAGCGCCCGCGCGATCTCAGAGTGGCTCTGTAGAGGTCCGGAGACCAGGACTTAGGGGGCGCACGGGGCTAGCTGGGGTGCAGGGCGCGTGCGGGGGGCGGCGGCCCTGCCGGACTCCCCCCGTGCCGTGGAGCAGGTGGTCCGTGCCCAGCGCTGGCGGAGCCCGGGTCCCCGTTCTGCCCGGGCTGGATGGCTCATTCTGCTGGCTGCGCGGTGGCGGCGGCTGTGTGTGCGCCGCGCCTCGCCGCTCCCCCCGGCCCCC
>NW_006399778.1:8447403-8503511 GCF_000299155.1 Elephantulus edwardii | reverse complement strand
CGCGGGCGCCCGGGAGCGGCGGGCGCTGATTGACTGTGCCAGGAGGAGGCGAAGGGACCATCTTGCCGAGGCTTTGTAGCCAGCCCGGCGAGCACCGCCCAGGGCCGGGGGCTGCCCACGCGCGCTCGCCGCCCCCGGCCCGGGCACCCCCCTCTCGGCCGTCTGGCCTGGCTTGGCACCCGGTAGAGGGGCGGAGGGTCCGGTGCGCGGTCGGGGCTGGAAAGTTTGGCGGAGGCAAGGAGGCACCGCGGCTGGCCGAGGTGGGGGCTCCGGGTCTGCACCCCCTGTGATGGGGCCAGACGCCCCCGAGAGCGGGGACTGGCAGAGTGGAGTGAGCGCATCGCCAGTCCCCGCGCCGGTGCCTGCCCATCGCCCGCGCGGTACAATGGTGTCCCCTCCCCGGGAGGACCGCGGGCGGGGGGGATGGGGCCGTGGGCATCTCTTTCGTTGTGCGGGGTCTCCGGGCACCCCTGCCGGCCACCGCCCCGCAGGCGGCAGAGCTCAGCGTGGCCGCAGGAGCCTCGGGAACTCTCCAGCTGCCGCCAGGGCGGGACCAGATGCTCTTGCCATGTGTTGGCCTTGGCTAGGGTCACCGGGCCCCCTTCGAATGGCCCACGCGTGTTGGTACCACCCGACCTCCAGCGGGGCCCGTGGTGGCCGCCAGATTCGCTTGCTTCCAAGCTGCAGGGAAAGTTAGTGGGGTCTGGGTGTGTCTGCCACCAATGGCCAAGCTTGCAGAGAAAGAAATGGATAATGGTTCTCATGTGTACCGCACTTTACAGTGTACAAACCGCTTCACAGTTTTATAAAGTACTTTGTATTAGCTGCGGGCTCTCGGTGGTTTACAGCGAGCAGCACGGTTGACAAGGCATGTTAAGCTTTACGAAGTGCCTTCCCGCCCCCAGTTTTGTTGGAGTTCCCAAAATAAGCCTTTCAGGGACGCCAGGTGGATGTGATTCTTAGTCCCTTTTACCAGATGAAGAAACTGAGGCTCAGCAAAGGCCATTGTCTCACCCAGGTGATAAGAATGCAACCGAGAACTAGGAAGCCCAGCTCTGTTCACTTTGTAGGGTCTTGTCCCTCCACAGTGGTCCCTTCCAGGTTTTGGTCATGGTGGGTCAGGGGATGACGCATAACTACCCCTCCAGTCTTCCATCTCAGGCCACTTTAGAAGTCCCTTCCAGCCCCTGTGACCTGTTCCATGGGAGACCCGTTAACTTTGGGTTTTCTCTCTGCAGTGAGCCCATAGTGACCACAGCCCAGGGAGAGGGGGCGTTCCTGGGTGGCAGCCACAGTTTCTTGCATCGAGGCAGCTGTCCCCTGGCTCCTAGAGGATTTGGTGGTTGCCTGTGTCTTCCTGGAGTGGGACCACTGGGGCACCAGGGGTGCCTCGGCCCTGGGTGTGGAGGGCAGCCCCGGGCCCAGCTGCTGGCGGCAGCTCTCCGGAATATGGCTGAGGTACCACTTATTAACTCTGGCTTTGGGGAAATGACTCATGTGTTGGCCCGCTATACGTTGGGATGTTTACAGTATTATGGGGAGCTTGGCATAAATATTGCTATTTAGGTTGCAGTCAGCGGTGCTGGAGGGGAAGAAAATTGGCCCCTTTCGCGTTAGAAGCAGCCCGGGTGTGTTTTTAATTACCGCGGGGGTAGATGGAAGGGCCACGTCTGTCCAGCATCGGTCATGGCAGGGCTTGGTTGGAATCTGACTGGCTGTGGTCAGCCTCAGTGCTGGGTTCTGGGCACACAGGGCCAGTCGGGACTTCTTACATCACAAGAGGGGATGGCTGCTCAGGCTGCCACAGGGGGGCAGGGTGGGGAAGGGAGCCACCTTGGTGAGGAGGGCCTGCCCAAGGCACTTCGAGTCAGGCTCTTCCTTTGGCACTGGACAGTATTTGGAGTTATCCAGGAGCTGACCAAATAGATGAGGAGATGGTATTAGGTGGGGGTCAAGGGACCTGCTTCTACCTCACTGTGGTCCCCTGTGCCTTGATGTGAAAGGGTCTTCCTAATCTCTTGTGACTCTGTCATATATATGCTACATCCCCTCTGTGAACCTGGGTTCCTCATCTGTCAGTGAGGGAACTGTAACACTCGTCCTGCCTGTCACCAGGGTATTTGTGAAGATCAGATCTTCCAGCATCCAGACAGGTGGCCAGCCCCTTCCCTTCCCTCTCCTGGTACCCTCTTCTTCTCTGCCATCCTAGGAAAGCCCCAGACTGTGGACTTTGAGAGACCAGAGAGGATGCATGTGCTCCTAGAATGGTTTTACTGTCCCCCTAAAACCATGAGACTTGTACCCTCCAGGGATCTTTATAGAAGTGCTCTGGGGACACGTCCACTTGGAAAGGAGGCCAGTAATAGACCCACCACTAGATGGAATCTAAAGGTTGGGATCGGGAGAAAGCGGGACTCTTCTGTACACGTGTGCATTTGATCTCCCACCCTTATGGGGCTTCCTCTCCAGCCTGGTGTGTGCTGAACGCAGCAGGCAGGGAGGCAGGGGACAAGCTGAAGGGGGAGAAACGGTTGGCAAGAAAAAAAAAATATTATTATTGATTGTTCCAGAGTCATAATAGATCCCTGAGTAAAATGGGAGAATAGTGTGGAGCAGAACTCAGATTTTTAAAAGAGAAAGGAAGGTGGAAGTCAGACAATTGGAAAGCAGAGAGCTCAGGACTCCGTGAGACATTCCTTAAATCTACAAATGAGATTATCCTGAGATGATCTTTTAGCCAAAGACCGGAGTGGCACACTCGGTAAAGGCTGCTAGCCGTAAGACCATCTGTGTGAGACCAAAAGGTCAGCAGTTACGCAGGAACATAGTGAAAAGATCAAAATGAAGGATACTGCCCATAAGACCATCTGTATGAGACCAAAAAAAAAGGTCAACAGTTACGCAAAAAGAGACATGAAAAGATAAGGAGGCAGGGAAACTAGCAGACTAAAAACGGAACAAATACTATTAACGAGAGCGATGACACCTTGTGCTAAAGTAACTAATGTCACTGAACAATTTACATGGAAAGTTTCAAATGGGAACCTAACTTGTGTACATTTTCATCAAAAACTCATTCAATATCACTTTAAAAACAAACAAACCCACCCCAGATATAGTGTAGTTAATGTGCCAAAGCATGTGGCAGGAGGAAACTGAGCCACCTTGCCTGTGGAGGGTGGAAACAAAGGCTGTTTGAAATTGAAGGATGCTGTTGTTATGTGATGTCACGTCTGAATGAACTCATAACTGACTTGCCAGCGGATTTGCAGAGGAGATGGCCCATCGTCCTCTCTTGGAGCAGCTGGTGGATACAAACCACCTGCCTTTGGGTTGTCAGCTCAACTCCTTACCCGCTAGGTCACTAGAGCTCCCCCAGAAGAAGAGGGTTTTCTCTTCTGTGGCTTTGTGCTTTGCCTTATCTTCTCACTATCTGTTCCCTCTCCCACTCCCTGCAATGAAACATTCTCAGTCACTTGTCCTGCTAACACAATGAGGAAGTTGACTTTGGAACTTACCCCCCCACCCCAAAAACAAAACAAAACAAAAAAACAACCCAAGGTTACTGTCATTCAGTCAGTTCTAACTCACAGTGGTCCTCCACTGGGTTCCAAAGAGCCTCTGGTGGATCCAAACCACTGACCTTTAGGGTAGCAACACAACGTGAACCACTCTGCATAGAAAAGGGAACTTAACTCTAAAACTCTTTGCCAGCAAGTTGGAACTGGCCGACCCTCCAGCAGGTTTTTGGGAGGCTAAAAATCCAACAGGCGGGGATTGTTCCTCTCTCTCCTGTGGAGCTTCTGATGGATTTGAACTGCCCAACCACCTTAAGGCTGGTGTCGCTCACTATGGGCAATGCTACCGGGGCTTCCTGGAAAGGGTAAGAGCACATATAATAACCAGGAAGCACTGTGATTGGGCTTTACTGGATGTGTCTAAGAGAGATAGGTGTGAGGGCAGCAATCATGAATGGAGGGGTGCATCTGGTTCTGAAGGGCTAAGAGGAGTTTGGACTTGATGTCTAAGGCAGTGGGGAGCCTTTGAAGGATCTTGAGCTGAATCATTGAGAGACTGATTTGTGTGGGAAAGACTGTTGACTTCCACTGAATGAGGATGCAGCCCTGCAGAGTCAGGATAAGTTGAGCTTGTCTGTTTCCTGCTAGACTGTGAGCTTCCTGAGAGCAGGGTCCCATCTGACTGATTTGTGTGTGTGTGTCCAGTTGTCCAAAGGACCTGGTTCAAATGCCACCTTCCCAGAGGTCTTTTCTGATTAACTCATGCAAAACAGACCCCTATTGCGTCATTCTGTAGTCCACTCACCTGTTTGTTTTCTATAACTCTCATTCCCACTTGAAATAATTGTAAAGATTTTCTTTTCCTTGTTTAGTATCCACCTTGTCCACTGACTAAAGTTCAGATGTAGAGATTTTTCTCTATCATGTCTAGCACCATGACATCCCTAGTGCCTTGAACTGAACCCAGCACAGACTAGGTGCTCGGTAACTCAGTTATATAGTCCATGAAGGAAAAAAAAAACATGGAATGAAAGTATTGTATTGTGTGAATTGAGAGAATGGTACAGAAATGGAAGAGAAAGAAGGTCCAGCTGGAGATGGAGGACGTCTTCCCAGAGTGAGATGAGGAAATGGTTTGAGGGTGACCTAGGGGGGCAGGACAGTGTTTGGGGACTAGACCAGCTGTAGCAAAGGGTTCAAGTGGACCAGCATAAGCTAGAGAAGGAGTTAGAGGAGCACCCTGACTGGTGGGAGATAGGCTGCCTGCACCCCCTTTCTCGACCAAGACGTCTCCTGAATGCACCTTTTGGGCATTACGCCTCTAAGACCTAGCGACCTTCAGTGGGATTAATTTGGAATTGGTTTTCCTTTTATGTTTGTTTCTTCCACTTCGCATTTTTTAAAAGAGGCTGCTTTCATGTATCCCGTGTTAGCCAGGAAATCAGGGCTTAGATTTAAAACCCGAATGCGGTAGAATTCAGAAGCCGGTAACTTATTCATTCCTTCTCCCATCCATCCATTTATTTTAAGAGTCACTGAGCACCCGTTCCATGCCGGGTGCTGGGTGGGAGAAGGGATTCTGATTCTGTGTAGGGAACAGGGCCAGCCGGCTTCATAGTCTCAGGGGACACAGAGGCCTGGGTTCATAAGCCAGTATTGTTCCGTGAGCCCTGGGGTGAGGGGCTCAGATTCTCTGGGTCCTTGGGGGTCCACATTGCATCGAGTGCAGTCAGATGCCTGGGGGCACTGTACAGCAGAATGGAACGTTGCCCTGCCTGTGCCATCTTCACAACCATGGGCATGTTTGAATCCACACTGTGTGATTTGAGTGCCTTCCAGCCCCGGGCACTTGCTTCCCCACACTGGTGGTGATGCCCATCCAGAGTTGTACTGCTAACTAAAGGCAGCGTGTCTCTGCTGCTTCGAAGCCACCAACTGCTCCACAGGAGAAAGTTGTTGAACATTCTCCTGTAGGATTTTTAGCCTCTCAGAAACCCGCTAAAGGGTTAGCTAGGAGTTGATTCCAACTTGAGGGTAATGAGTTTTTGAGTTTCAGCTCTATCAGGTGATATGGTGATCCAGAGAGTTTCATTGGCTAAATTTTAGGAGTTGATCACCAGGCCTTTCCTCCTAGTCTCTCTAAGCCTGGACTCCACTGAAACTGAGAGAGCTGGGGGCGGGGCAGGAGAGAATTTGGGGACGACAGCATGAATGGCTTTATTGGTATTTCTGAAATGGACGACGTAGATTCCAGCTGAGAAAACAACACATAAACCACCATACTACAAGCTCATAGGAGGGTAATGGAAGGGTTCCCGTATAAAGTGTCAGTCAGGTGTTTGGATACATCGCACTGATTGTGGGCCCCTCTCTCCCCTAGCCGGGACATACTCATGCCTACATGGTCAGTGATAACTGAGCCTCCATGGTCAGTGATGACAGGGTCCATCTTTGTTTCCCTTTTCTGCATTTAGGTTATCTATGCAACAAATGAGTGTGCCATATCGCGCCCCCCTCCCCCAGTACATGAACTCCCAAGTTCAACCTACAAGTAAATAAAAAAATGCATCTTTCCCTCCTTCTCTAGGCTCTCACCATGCAAAAATGCTTGACTTCTTAGACTGGAGTGGGGGTGGGGAAGTAGGAAAGGGAGACAGCAGAGGTCTATGGACCTCTTTAAGTCTGCATGCCCTGAAATTTGCAATAGAACATTTAGTGTCAATGTAGCTTTCACTGGGGAGGTAAACCTTAGCTTTCAAAGATTCTAAAATGGTAGTGGGGCCCCCATCTGGGAAAACACCACCAGTTTGAGCACACAGTGGAGGATTGCACCCCTGCCTTTAAGGCCCTGATACCTCCCCATTCCCACTGCCTTTTCTGCCCTACTGTGGCCCCAATCCCCATCGGGGCTGTCCTGCCCTTCCTTGGATCTTTGCCCCCAGTTCATTAAGTTCTGCATCAGCCTCAGAGCCACGTGAGGGTGGGCTCTCTGGGTAGCTGTGCTGGGCTGTTAGGGTGGGGACGGGCCTACCCAGAGCTTACCCATGAGATTGAGGTGACCAGACCTTTGCAGAAGAGAAAGACTCTAGCAGGAAGGGACCAAGGAAGCTGGTCTGAGCTCCTACTGAGGTCAAAGAGATAGATCACTGTGGGCTTCTTGGTGGAGGTGGGAGGAGATGTAGAAGATGGGAGAGAGGACAGAGGGCATGGCAGCCCTGCCCACTGTGACCATGGAGGGTGGCTGCACACCTGAAGAGTAAAGTTGCTACGACTGACTCCCTGAGATGTGGGAGGAGCGGGGCACAGTGGCCAGATGGGCCATTTCCATTGTTTTACCTCATTGAACCTCAACTCTGAGAGTCCTTGAGCATCCTCCAAGGTGCTGTGTAGACAGCTCCAGATCCGCTCTCCACCCCAGACTCCAGGCTTTCTAGCAAACCATTTTCTTAGCTGGAAAAGGATAGTGAAACGTGTGCATAGGGCCTTGGTGGGTCCTAGGACACTTCCCTTCATGCTTTGCTTGTCATACCTGCTCCATACCAGTCAGAAAGCAGGACAGAAAGCTACCAGTAAACTAGAGAGCTCATTGAGGCAGAAGTGAATAGGGATGTGTGGGGAGAGGTGTGTGTGTGCGTCTGCACGTGCTTGTGCGCACACTGGAGGTGCTGTGGACTCAACTCCCAAGTTTCAGCCCCTGGACTGGGCACCACAGGGCAGGGCAGGGCTTCAGAGCCACGGGGCTCACCCTCCTCCAGGACCTTCTCTGCTCCTGGTGTGTAAGACTTCCTGCGGAAATGAGACATTACTGTGTCCACAGACATCAATGCAACCATCATTGCTCAGGTTCTAGGATGGAAAGATGAGGAGTTCCCTGGCTCCCCTCACAAAAAAGCCAGTAGCAATTAGCTCCTATCTGGGCTCTTGAAGTAGGCTTCTATTTCAACTACAATCTGGCTTCCTCAGCCAGAGTAAGGGTTTCCCAAAACACAGATCTGTGCCCTCTCCCAGCTCCACCTCCCACCACAACCTCTCACTCACTGCCAGCCTCCACACACCATCACCTTGCTCAAACCTTCCATGTCTCCTCATTACCTCTTACCAAGGTGCCTGGCCTGGCTTGGCCTGGCCTGGCCAGAGAGCTAACAGATTTGGAATGAGGCCGAGGAGACTGTATTTTTAACACACTCCGCAGGTCTTATCCATGGACAGACAGATTTGTCCCCTGGTGGCCTCACATAAAACACGGGACTCCTGGGAAAAAGGAAGAGAAGCCTCAGTGGGAAGCTGGAAGAGACTGAAATGAAATGAAATCAATCAGAGTTCCAGCCCCACAAGCCAGGGCTGTCAGCCTGCTGGAGTTTGAGTTGGGGTGAATGGGGGTTGGCTGGGGGAGAGCAGGGAAGGAGGAATGTTTGCACAGCTCCTAGGGGTTGGGCCAGCCGTTGATCGGACAGCACCTAGAAACTTCCTGATTGGAATCAGTTCTGCCTGATAAGGTTGCCTTGAAAGCGTTTTAGGGCCTGTTAAAGCAGTGGCCTTCCAAAGGATGGGGGATGGGCACCTGCCTCCCTGGCCTCCCTGTATCACAGGGGTTTACCTATGTCCAGGAGCCGGGGCCATGCCAGGCGAGCTTCCTGGAGCCATCTGTCACTCTGCTGCAGTCCCCTGCAAGTGGTGATCTTCAGGGGAGAAGATCCTGTCTGTTCTGTGGCCTCAGCTTCCTTATCTAAACAGGAAATAGTGCCTTTTGGAGGTTGATGCTGGGGATTGAGGGAGGTTCTGTATTTGTACCCAAGTGGAATGTGCCAGGATTCATTAGGTTTAATTTTTATTTTGTATTGGTTTGCACACAAAATTCATATATTTTGTGTTTCACGCTTTCCTTCATTCACATTGTGTTTCATACAATCATTCCCATATAGTGTGCTTTGTAAAATTAATCCTTGAACTATACTCAACTTTACCCTGTCTTTTCAGGTCCCAGTCAGATCTTTCCCATTTCTTTTACCCCTTTCCTCTACCCATCAAATTGTATGATCCTGTGATTTCTCCCTGCCCACCCTCACCCCTTTGCTTTCACCCCTTCTCCCAGGACCTCCAGATTCATTCGTTTTAACTATGAAACACCAGTGTTCCTTTCTCCCAAACCCCATAGCTCTTTAGCATAGCCTTGGCCATTTCCTTGTTCTTGGAGGTCACAAGAAAGATATTTAATCTTGAGTTCTACCTCATCTTCAAAATAGGGTAATAATTCCTAGCTCTCAAGAGGAATCCGTGCTCAGTGCAAATGCTTGATGTACTTGGCTGCTAACCAGAAGGTTGGAGGGTAAAATGCCTTGGAAGAAAGACCTGGAGATCTGCTTCCAAAATGTCAGTCCTTGAAATCCTTATGGAGCATAGTGATACTGTGACCCACGTAGGGTTGACATGCACTGGATTTCGCCTGATGGCCTCTGCTTGCTTAGCTGTTGAGATGGTTGTGAGAAGCAGTGTGTCAATCCCTGTTAAGATTAAACTGAGTGAGGGCCTAGTGTGTGGTAAGTGTATAGTAAACATGGTAGTTACCGCGTGATAACCCATGGGAAACCAGATTCCGAGTAGGGGCATATGGCACCATTTAACTTGAGTCCCCTGTCACCCGCTCTCCCCAGTTCCATCTTCATTAACCTGCAGGGAGAAGTCAAAAGATCTAGACTCAGGTTTAGAGGCACATAGGCCAAGGGTCTGATTTTGTTTTTTTTAAAAAGATGATGTCTCATTGAATTTTTGATGAAAATTTAGACAGGAAATTAGGTCCCCATTTGACAATTTCTATACAAATTATGACATTAATTACATTTATCACAAAGTGCCAGCTTTCTCTTTCCGTGCATTCTATTTGTATCTTTTCCAGTACTTTAGTTTCCCTGGCCCCTTCTCATTGTTGCCTTTGAGTAATTGTTGATATATTAGTCTCCTACAGATGTTCTTATGGATAATACTCTATTTTGTGTGCCATTCTGCTATTCATTAAAAAGGTGATCTTGGGAACTAGGCTCAGTTCTGAGCCTCAGTTCACTTCTCATGATGATGCTCTTTGATTTATCTGGTTGAAGGGTTTTTTGGGGGGGCAAGAGGTGGGGTATTTGGGAAAAATGTTAAAATGAATGTATTAATAATAGTTAACATCACATAGTGAATTCAGCTAGTTACTTATAGTGCAGAATAACAACATCTCCAGTAGACTGGATGCTTGAGGTTTGGGGTCCTGCTACTCAGCACACCCGGGCAAAGACTGAGATTCATGGTATTTACATCAAGGAAAGCAGCATCAGCAAAGGGCCTTCACCTAATTCTGGGAACATGAACATTTAAAAGGCATTTTCAACAACATGTCTTTAACAGCCACACACTATACCACACCACTTTTGAGTTTTTTCCCCCCAAGTGCAACTTCATAGGGACCTACTATTCATGTTTTCACTCCTCTGTGTCTCGTGGTCATGTTTGAGTGATACACACGAATCTGGAGGTGTCTTCTGGCTTTGGTATAATAAGGGGCACCCACATTGTGGGTCAGCTCATGCAGCGGAGAGATGGCAGAGTGGCTGCACACAAGACGGGCAAGTGGGAACTCAACAAACGAGAAGCAGGCTTTCTCCCCTCGACCTCCTAGGGAATCTGGGCAAGCCCAGTGCTGTATACAGCCTTCGTACATTATACCCTACAATGCGCCAGAAATTCAATAATTCAGATCCTTCTCTCAGGACAAGTCTTGTGTCTATGCAAAGATTGGGTGTCACAGGGTCATGAAGTTCTTTCCACCTTTCTGTTTCAATCCTTGCATCCTATTCAGTATGCTGCGGGCCATTCCCCCTTCTTCACGTGGTCTTCAGCTTTGGTGTGAGGGCAGTCTGGATCTTTACTTGCAGCACTGGGCTTTTAGATTCAGATTTAACTGGGCTCTGGAAGTAGAGTAGAGTACGGAGGCTTTTCTGCTGCTCTCGTACCTCCCAGAAATTTGATGCCAGTACTGTGTATGACAGCGCAGGAGAGAAGGATGCTCCTCGATGCGATGGATTGATTCAGTGACTGGGGTAAGGGGGTAGGTGTGTCAGAGGCAATAAGATTGGCAAAGGACAGAGCAGGGTTTAGGGCTGTTGTACATAGGAGCACTATGAGTTGCAAGTGACTCGATGACACATAACAACAACTCTGTATGAAAGGGAGTTCTGGTGGCATATTGGCAAGAAGCTGCACTGCAATCCAAAGGCACATGGTTCAAGGCCACCAGCTGCTCCACAGAAGAAGGAGGGGCAGTCTCCTCCTGTATAATTTACTGCCTCTTTAAATCCAGCAGAGGGTCAGCTATAGTTCTGACTGTACGGTGCACCACAAACAACTGTGTGTGAGAACATGCAAATGGGTCAAGCGACAGAGGGCAGAAGAGCTGAGGGAAGTGCACAAACACTTCATTCAATGTTCGCAAAACGAAAATCGAAGTTTCTAGAAGGGCCAACGAGAGTTGTCCTTGAGGTTTTCGGTGGTAGTTGTTGGTTTGGTTTGGTTTGTTACCCAGCAATTAGACTCAAAGCTTTAAAGTGTTGGTGGTATATTTTTGGAGAACTTTGAGGATACGTTAAGGAGAGAGATGTCTAAGAAGTGAGTCTCTCTGAAAAGGATTCCCTGGACCCTTGGTTAGATCACATGGAAAGTTGCCTGGAAGCCTGGAGACTGAGCTGGCTGGTGTCACGGCTCTTGAGGGATGGCCGGCTCCTCAGGGATGGTCAGGGCTTGTCTCTCTGTCCCCACCTTCTGCCTGGAATCCAGGAGAAGGCGGATTCAGGGACCAGCTGTGTAGTCTTCACTGTGAAGAAGTTGCTGGTTGGTTTTTTAAAGAAGAATTTTAGTTTTGGGTGAAAAACCAGTTTAATCTGTAAACTTTCACTGTAACCATGTAAAAAAAGGTAAAAATGTAATTTTTAAAAATGTAGTGCTCCTTTCCATTTTTCTCCAGTTGTCGCATTGTGTCCCTGCACAGAAGGGTCAGTAGTGGTAGCCAGCCACCATCTAGTGCTTCTGGTCTTGGGGCATGTAAGGCTGTGGCTCATACGGCTCCTTATTTCTCCTCAGAGCTTTTGGCTGCCTTCAAACTATTGGTCCTGGTGAGTAGAGACCTGTAACTGTATCTTACAAGCTTTTAAGAAGCTAAATACTACTCACTATATGAGAATGCAGTTTATTATTTTTTTTCTTTTACTGTTAACTTTAAAAAAATGAGTGAGTTTACAACTCGTATTGAGTTTTCATTCAGTCGTTCACACACATTTTGCTTTATAGCATTAATGATGTTGGAGATGAGCACTGAACATCCATGGACGGCCAAATGAACAAGCAGATATGTCCTGGAGAGGGTGCAGCCAGAGTGCTCTTTGGAGGAAGAATGATAAGGCTTCACCTTACATACTTTGGGAAGGTTCCTAGACAGGGCTGTTCCTTGGAGAAGGACATGATGCTGGGAAGGTCGGAGGGCCGGTGAGAGAGAGGAAGACCCTCGACTCGGTGGATTAACATGGTGAGTGCCACAATAGGCTCGTGTGTGTCAGGAAGTATGAGGATGGCACAGGGTAGAACAGGGTTCAGGTCTTTGTTCATAGGGTCACGATAAGTTGTACTCGACTCGATGGCTCCTTACAACAATGATGTAATTCATTGATTACAGTATCTGAGCAACCCCTTAATGTATATTGCCTTTCCGTTCAATTTATTTGTTCGTTTTCACTCCCTTCTCCCTCCTTTCTCATTCCTGGAAGCCATCCAAGAATGATTCTAGCGGTGTATAAATTTTTCTTTAACTTTTTATAACTGTGGTCTTATACCATATTTATCTTTTTGTGATTGGCATAATGTCACTCAGCGTGATTTCCTCTAGATTCATCCATGTTATACAGTGTTTGATGAACTCTTTGTCATTCTTCAGTGTTGCATAATACTCCGTTATGCGAATATACCATCATTTCTTTAGCCATTTATCTGTTGATGGACAATTGGGTGGTTGCCAACTCTTTACCATTGTAAATGATGCTTAGTTAACATGTGTGCATGTATCAGTTCATGTATCAGCTCTTATTCCTTTGGGATATATACAGAGTAGTGAGATTGCTGGATCAAATATCTATTTTCAACTTTCTAAGAAAGCACCAAGCAACTTCCTACAGGTGCTATTATACCATTTTTATTTTCCCATCAGCAGTGTGTGAGAACTTCAATCTCTCCACACCTTGGCCAGCATTTGGTTGCTGTCTCACTGAACTTTGCTATTATTGCTGGGATGAGATGATATTTCGCTGTTGCTTTGATTTGCATCTCTCTAACAGCTAATGAACTTGTGGGTTTCTTCATGTGTTTGTTGGCTATTTGAATGCCCTCATTGGTAAAATGCCTTGTCCTCTGTCATTTTTTATAGTTGAATTGTTTCTCTTTTTCTTGTTAAGTTGTTAGAGTGTTCTAGAAATTCTAGAGATTAGCCCCTTGTCAGATATATATTATTGCCACATATTTCTCCCCTCCCCCCCATCTCAGATCATGAGTTTTGTGAAGTGTGTTACACCAAGTGACTGAGTTGTCTCGTGGGACAATGTCAATCTAGAAAAAAACAATCTTAGGATGTGTTTGTATCTGTGGAGTATTCATATTTGTGTCATCAGTGAGCATATGAAACTGTACCCAACTATTTGTATTTACGTGTAGATATTTCAACATCAAGATAGATGGAGATGAGATTGAGATTGTTAACAATTTCAGCTTGCTCAGTTCCACAAACAACACTCTTGGTACAAGCAGTCAGGAAATCAAAAGACGAATCACATTAGGAAAATCTGCTGTCAGGGACCTCTCCAAAATGCTAAAGAGCAATGATGTCAGTTTAGAGACTAAGGTTCACCTGATCCAGGCCATGGTCTTCACAGTTACTTGCTATGCATGCCTCAGAATACGGACAGTGAGCAAGGATGACAGAAGAATTATTGATGCCTTTGAGTTATGGTGCTGGAGAAGAACATTGAACATACCATGGACTGCTAAAAGAACTAACAGGTCTGTCATTGAGAGGGTGAAACCAAGCTGCTCCCTGGAGGAAAAGGTTTTGAGACTCCATCTCATGTACTTTGGACAGTTAGCCAGAAGGGACCAGTCTTCGGAAAAGGACATCATGCTTGGAAGGGTTGAGGGACAGCTCAGGAGAGGATGAGATGGATTGATGCGATAACTGGGGTCATGGGGATAAGTCTGTCAGAAACAGTGAGATTGGCTCAGAATAGAGCAGGATTCGAAGCTATTGTGCATAGCATCACCGTGAGTCATAGTCGACTCAATGGTATATAACAACAATAAGAGATATTGCAAAAGAGCCCTGATGGGGTAATCTGTAATGTGTCAGGCTGCTAACATCAAAGCTGGTAGTTTGAATGCAACAGCTGCTCCGAGGGAGAAAGGTGGGCACTCTCATGCTTGGCAAAGCAGTGGGTCAGCATAAGAAGAAGACCTTCAGCCAGCTAGATTGGCCCACACTTCAACAACGGGCTCAAGCTTGGCAACTGTTATATAGAGGACAATGCAGGACCGGGCAGTATTTCACTCTCTTGTACATACAGTTATTACGAGTCATAACTGACTCCAGGGCACCTGAAAGCAACATAGATGCTTCTAACTTTTCTCACCTAAGGATACACCTGTACCTCCCTGTGTACCAATGTGACTCTCCAGGTATGTCCTAAGCCCCTCTCTGATCTCCATCAGATTCACCTCAAAGGCCCCAACTCCAACTCAACTTTCCACTTCAAGGAAGCTGGTCGGATCCTCCGTGGCCATACCCTCCATCTCTGTCCTATGCCAACCTGCCTGCCATGATGAATTGTTATGCCCTGAAGTCTTGTCGCCTTGATGACAACTAGTTTTAAATAGTATTTTGGAACAAAAGAATCTACAAATTAATAAAAAATAGTAGCTAGAATCAAGGGTATTCAAGACTCCATGTGGAAGGTACCTGAGTTTGGAGTAGGGGTCCTAGCAGCCACACAGGGTGATTATGTTATTGCACCCATTTGGCACATGAGGAAACCTTGTATGGCCCAATGACACATAACTAGTGAGTGGTAAGGCCAGGATTTGAACCCTGACCTGAGATACTCTGGGCTCATGCTTTTTGCTGCCACACAAGCCACTTTTAGAATGTGCCTCCTCGCTGAGAAGAAAGACTTGGCTCAGGCAGGGGTCTCTGAGGCAGCCATCCAGCCTCTGACTCCATCAACATCCTGAGATAATGCAAGCAGGAGGATTCTGGAAATCACAAACCTGCCATAAAAATGCAATCTCTGTCATAATGGTCAGAATAATGTTGCTCTAACTTAGACAAATCGGGTGTTAACTCATTACATTGTGAGGGGCCCCTCCACAGAGGCCTGAGACTATGGAACAGTCACAGGGCCATTCACAGCTGTGCTTCCAAATATATTAGCTCATCGGTTTTCATAGCAACCCTGTAAGTGGGCAGGAGCCAGGGGGCCCATTTTAGAGATGAGGAAACTGAGACCTGGGGGATAATACAGCTTGCCTGAAGCCAGTGGCTAGACCAAGCTCAAAACTCAAGGCCAATCTCAATGGTCTAAAGACCATCACTCAATTTGAATTCTCAGCCAACACTTAAAAATCAAGACATTTTACTGAGAAAGCTTGTTTTTGGCTTCTCCAAAAAGTCAGACAATCTGGCTTCACTGGGCCCACATTCCCACATGGCCACATTTAGCTGGAGCCAAAGAGGGGCTGCCTCTTCAGACAGAACATGAGAGTGCCAGCAAATTGTGCCACCCATTTGTTCCTGGCCCGTGCAGAGTTCAAGTTTGCATCCTAGATCTGCCTCTGACTCTCTGTGGCTTTTGGAGTAATCTGCTTCTCCTTACTTCTCTCTTCCTGTGTCTTCTCTGGAACAAGGAGTGGTGGGACTCTGATTTAGGGGCCCATGCCTAGGACCCAGTTGCAGGGGCAGGCAGGGACACAGGAAGGACCCAGCAAAGTGTTATTGTTATTAGTGACTATCAAGTTAGCCTTTGACTCATAGTAACCTCACCTACAATAAGATCAGACCATTGTGATCCAAAGGACTTTTGACTGGCTGTTTTTTTAGCAGATTACCAGATCTTTCTTCCTAGTCTGTTTTCGTCTATAAGCTCTGGTGAAACCTGTTCAACACCTTAGCAAGACACAAGCCTCTGTGGACAGACTGCTGGTGGCTGCACTTGAGGTGCACCAACTGAGAATTAAACCAGTCTCCCACGAGGAAGGGGAGAACAGTACCCCTGAATTATTGCTGCCTGCCGGAGGGTTTCTTGATTATCTAAACATAGTGTAACCAACCATCCCAAAGTTTAGTGGCTTCCATGTTCTTGTCTTTCTTCTAATTCTGTGGAGTCACTGGGCTCAGCTGGACATTTCTTTGCCTCCACATAGAGTTGGCCAAGGCCACTTATGAGGCTGCATTCAGCTACATTGGGCTGGCAGGTCCATTCTGACCTTGTCCACATCACTGAGGCCCAGGTGAAGGGTTGGTTCGAAGGGTGGGCCGCCTGTCTCGCTCCTGGTGGCCCCTCATCTCTCTGTAGTCTGACCTGACCCCCTTTCTTCCCTGGCTGATCAGCTCCCTGGAGAGAAGAGCTGAGGCTGCAGGACCTCTTGAGGCCTAGGCTCTATTGCTCCAAACGTCACTCCGGCAGCATTCTGCCAGTCAGAAAAAGTCTCAAAGTCAGGGAGCTCTGCTGGCCTAGTGGCAAGAAGCTGCACTGCAATCCCAGAGGTACACAGTTTGAATCCACCAGATGCTGTCCTGGAGAAGAAGGGGCAATCTCTTCCTGTACCAGTCAGATCTGATTTGATGGTACATACACACAAAATGATAAAATAAAATAAAGTCTCAAAAGTCATCCTTAATTCATCCCAAATTTCCTAGTAAGATTGAAGAACAGGAGAAATCCATGCCCTCATTAATGTGTATTGAGCAATTATATTGTCAACAGTCATGTTTGGGGACAATGCACCACAGGGAGTGTATGGTGCAGCAGTGGAGGGGAGCAGAAAGACAGAATCCTTTCCCTGCCTTCTGAGCCCTTCACCCCCAACATTACCCTCCTACACTGTCCAATGTGCCTGTCTCCCCAGAGGCAAGCCTCTCATCTTTACCTCTGTCCTCATGCTGACCCAGCATAGGCTTGACTCATACTAAGCACTCAGTGTTCATAGGAGTCCTGGGGTGGCACAATGGTTAATGTGCTCAGTTGCTAACAAAAAGGTTAGAAGTTTTAGTCCACCCGAGGTGTTTTGGGAGAAAAAGCCTGGAGATTTATTAGAGCAATGGTGATTTATTTTCTAAAACACAATGTGTGGAAATGATCATAGGCAAGCCAATGTGAATGGAGGAGTACATTAAACACAATGTATACAAATTTTGTATGCAAACAATATAAGATAAAAACAATGGAACACATTCCAAACAAAAATCAGCCATTGAAAACCCTTTGGAGCACAGTTCTACTCGGAAATAACTGAGTCAGAATTAACTTGATGGTAACTGTTTTGATTTTTAAGAAAAGTGCAACAATGAATGAATGGAAATCCAAAGTCTCTGTAAACTTTCATTAAAATTAATAATAATAAAAAAAAGTATTGGTGAAATGAATGAGAAAATGTCAGCTGGAAGTAAATTCAGGATTTTATGAAGCCTGAGACCAGAGAAGAGGCCAAGGGTGAAGGCCTTAGGCTGGGTGGAGTTGAGTTCAGGAATGAGCCCAAAAGCTCTATGGTGCCTAGGCTTAGTTACTTCTCTCTCCTAGGACTTAGTTTGCTCATCAGTCAGTTGGGTTTCATCATTTCAGCTGCCTCAGAATCAGAAGGCCATGTCATGGAGTACGTGTGTGTGTGTGTGTGTGTGTGTGTGTGTGTTTATTAAACTATAACAGAATCCATAAAGGTGTGACTGTAATTGTCACTTACCTTGGACAGGGGCCACTCCAGGAGTCGAGAAGCATTGTGGGGGAAACACAAAATTCTAGACATCCGTTGCTGTCAAGTCTGCATTTGGAACGCAGGCTGGCCCAGGGCATATGGACTTTTGTGCATGTAGTGAAGTGAGTGAGAGAGCAGCCCTGAAGGCTGAGCGTCACCGCCCAGGACATTCCTGGATGAGAGCATGGCACAATGCATAGTCAGATTTGGTGTTTTAAACCAGTGAACAAGAAATGTGGCTTCTCTTTGCTGAGTGACCAGGAAACCAAAATCAATGTCACATAGTTGATAAATCACAAGGTTGGGGCCCAGGCAGGTGTTGGATCGGCTGTGGGAAGAGAACCCCTGTGTTCGGGGGAGAGCACGTGTCCTGTCAGAGACAGGTGCCGCTCCACCCCCGGCGTGGTACCAGGCAGGAAGCAGGGCCCAGCCCTTACCAGATCTTCTGATTTGCAGGGTTCAGATGTTTATGGGGAAACTGGTTTTTAAATGTCAGCTCAATGTATTTTAAAATACAAACCAAACCGTGTTTGCCAGCTGCATTTGGCTTGCTGGCTGGCAGTTTACAAGCTCTAGGTTAGGTGTTTGAAGGGGGTTGGGAAGAGGAAATTAGCAAGAGTATTGTTTTCTATTTTACAGGAGGGGAAGGTGAGGTTTGGAGAGCTGAAGTGACTTACCCACATTCAAGCAACTGGTCGGCTGTGGTGGGTGTGTTAGAACGTGACTCCTGGCCTTGAATGGGGGATTTTCTTTCTAACTTCCCTCCATGGGTGCTTGTTCCCCACTCTCTAAAACAATCCAGGAATGGAAGATGGATCTTGCAGGAATCTGCTGTGTTTGAAGGCAGAGCACATGTGCCCTGTCAGTTTCCTCTTTGGCAAGCAGAGTTAATGGAATGGAGAACACATGGTCTTAGAATAGAATCATGGTGCTGACACTGACAGATGACATGTCCTTGGCCTCTTGAATGTACCTCTTTGAGCCTCAGTTTCTTGGTCTGTGAAATGGGGTAATGAGACATCCTCAGAAGCCCGGGTGGTGCAGTAGTGAAGCATTCAGCTTACACACTGTAGTTTAGGTGTGGGGAGCTCCACCGCTAACACAAGAACTGAACCTCTCTGGTAGTTTGGACCCACCAGGGGCTTCAGGGAGAAAGATGGACCGTCTCCTACAATGTGGTTTACAATCTGAGAAACCCAACAGAGGGTCAGCTGTGAGTCAGTTCTGACTTCAGGGCAATGAGATTTTAATGAGTTTAGGTGTTTGAGGTGAGGGGGAGAAAATTAGCAAAGGGGCTGTTATCTCCATTCACCTGAGGGTCCATGGTTTGAACCCACCAGTCACTCAATGAGAGAAGGAACTAACCGTCCTCTTCCATGAACAGTAAAGTCTTGGAAACCCTCTGGAGCAAGTGTGCTCTGTCCTGTGAGTCAGAATTACCTCAACACCCTGCAGCAGCAAAGGCTTCTGCGGAGAGGCGACTTCTAAGACGATTGTTAAGGACCAGCCAGGTGCAGATGTGGGAGGCAGGCATTTCCACCATTGGGAACAGCATCAGCACACTCGGGAGGCCAGTGGGCATGTATTTTGGGAGCTGGAATGAGTCCTGGGTGGCTGAGAACAGGGCCTGCCAAGCCCTAGGGCAGGGTGCAAGCTGCCTGGCCCCAGCAGGGGGAGTGCAGGGGGTCAACATTCCCATTATGGCGACGACATATGTCCGCAGCACCAACTTGTCACTTGGCCTGAGTCCATGGGAAGCCGGAAGGACAAAAAGCATCTGAAACGTGTAAGTGGGGAGAAAGCGGCTTAGTGCACAGTGGGATGCGTCTTGGCTGAATGGGGCTTCTCCGCCTCTCACAGGGAGGCAGGGCCTGGGAACAGCCTCGGCCAGAGCCTGCGGGGCCTTCTTGGAACCCACGAAAAGGAGTCTGTTTCGAGTCAAGACCCCAGGCTCGTACATCCTCTCGCTTGGCCCCATCAGCGTCAGCTGTCACTCTGCACAGCCTCAGATGGCAGCTCCCGCAGCTCTTCGGGGAGCAGACGAAAGAGCTCCTCAGCTGCAAAGGGGCCCCTAATGCTGGGTGTCCCCTCTCCAACTCAGAAGGCCAGGCAGGACAGCAAAGCTCTGGACCCCCTCTGAGCAGCCCCTTCAGGTTTTTGAAAGGTCTGATGAGGCAGAGTCCCTCGGCCTGGAACTTAAGAGTGGCCCAAAGTGTTGAGGAGGGATCCTGGGCTTTGGCAACAGGCAGATCGGTGGTGTTCAGTTTTGGCTCTTCCATGCTTAACTGTGTCTCCATGAGTAAGTCATTTCACACACAGCTTTGGCTTCTTGGTTATAAAATTAAGATTGTGTCACTGACTCCATGGATGGTATCTGAGGAGTTAAAGAAGATAACTCACAGAAAGTGCATGTTTACGTAACCTCTTTCTCACCTGTTCACTGATAATAATAATAATAATAGTAGTAGTAGTAGTAGCAATGATGTTGGCAAAGTCTATGAAATATAGAATATTAGAAGAGCAAAACAAATATGTTTTGGAAGAAACATAGCCAGAATGTACCTTAGAAGCACGGCTAGGGGCAAGCTCTGGTGGCCTAGTGTCAAGAAGCTGCACTGCAATCCCAGATGTGCCTGGTTCGAATCCACCAGATGCTCTGCTGGAGAAGGAGGGACAATCTCCTCCTGTACCAGTCAGATCTGATTTGACGGTACACACACACAAAAAATAGTAAAATAAAATTTAAAATTAAAAAAAAAGGAAGCGAGGTTGGGGAGACTTCCTCTTCTGTGCTTTAGGAATCTTGTCAGGAGGGACCAGACTCTTGACAGGGACGTCATTGACACAGTGGCTGCAATGATCGGCTGAATCACAGCAGAGACTGTGGGAGCTGATGTAGGATTTGTTCTGTTGTATTTAGGTCACTAATAGTTGCCACTGACTCAGTGGCACCTGACAACAGTAGTATTAAAGTAGGAAATCAAAAGATAAATTGCTTTGGGAAAAATTTGCTTTCAGGGACCTCTCCAGAGTACTTAAGAGCAACAATGTCCATCTAGAGACTAAGGTGCACCTGATCCAGACCATGGTCTTTGCAATTACTTGCTGTGCATCAGAAAACTGATCAGTGACTAAGGATGATAGACAAAGAATCAATGCCTTTGAGTTGTGGTGCTAGAAAAGAGTCTTGAACATACATACCATGGACTGCCAAGAGAACAAGTAGGTCTATCCTAGAGACAGTAAAAACAAGTTGCTTCTTGAAGGCAAGGATTGTGAAGCTCCACCTGGCATACTTTGACATGTTGGCAGAGGAGAAACTAGTCCTTGGAAAAGGACATCATGTTTGGAAGGATGGAGGGACAACGCAGGAGAGGAAGACCCTGGAGGAGATAAATTGACACAGTAACTGGGGCAGTGGGGGTAGGTGTGTCACAGACAGTGAGACTGGCCAGCGCAGGGCAGAGTTCAGAGCTATTGTGCGTAGGACCACTATGAGTCCCAAGTGACTTAATGGCACATAACAGCAATGATGTTAATAATTGGACAGTCTCCTCCCATGAGATTTACTACCTCTGAAGATTTACTACCACTGGAATAAGTAACATTTCTTGAGAAGCCCTGGGCAGTGTAAACTGTTAACATGCTTAGCTGCTAACTGAAAGGTTATTGAATACCTTGGAGGAAAGGCCTGGCAGACTGCTTCTAAAACAGTCGCCATTGAAAATTCTGCAAATCATAGTTCTGTTCTGACACACGTGGAGTTGCCATGGGTCAGAATTGAACTGATTGGACAACTACTGGCTTTTCGCCAGAGATCAAACACGTGGTGTAGGTATCCACATCCTAGAAATTGAGACCAAGAAAAGGGAAATAATTTGTCCATTATCTGATAACAGCATAGTCCATAGGGAGTTGCTTTACTAACCCAAAGGTGACACAACTCTCCAGGTTCGAAGCTACCAGCAGCTTTGGAGGAACAAGATGGGCAATCTCCTTCCTTGTAAATTACAGCCTCCAAAAACTGGCTGCAGGGTCAGCTTTGCTTTGCTTCTGACTTGAGAGCAATGAGATTTTTTTTTAAAAATCTGATAGTGGAGCCGGAGTTCAGGTCAGGCAGCCTGACTCTGAGATGGATTAACAAAGAGCTAATCTCCCCTTCTCTTGCTCCCCCTTCTCTTTTTTTAATATTTCAAACATGCAGAAAAGTTAAAAGAAGAGTAAAATAAACACCCATATGCTCCCCACCTAGATTGAACAATTGTGAACATTTTTGCCATAGTTGCACTCTCTGAGTGTATGCATATGTATTTTCTCCCCCTGCAGCATTTGAAAATAAGTTGCAGACACAGACAGCATTTGCTGAGAATTGGCTCGTGTGAGTTTAAGACCCACTGTCTTTAGCCACTGCATTAGATTTCTTTGTGTGGCACTTGAGTCTTGACAGTGATTGTGAAGAGTAACTAACAATTCCCACAGCTTACCTCTAGCATCTCATTTAAGCTTCTTGGTAGCCTAGGATAGCTATTTATGGACGCATCATTTTCAAAAGAAGATAGATAGACCTAAAGGTTATGTAATTTGCAACAGAATGTAAGATGGGGTTTTCTGTTTGATCTGTTTGACCTAAACAGCTTATTCCCCAACATTCTGATGGGCTTACTGGGGTTAAGAGCTGTTGTACATGGGGTCACTATGAGTCACAAGCAACTCAACAGCACATAACAGCAACAACACTGTTGTTGCTTCTAGGTTTATCTCTGTTGTAGCCATCAGAGCACAAACCCAGCACCGCAGACAGTGTTTTCTCTCCTAGCTGCCCTTTCACTGTAGGACCTGGGGATGGGGAGAGCTCTAGAGTCTCGTGGTGTTGGGAGAAATGAGGACTGGTCCGGAGTTTAAAGGTACCTGATGGTGATGAGAACTCAGACCTTAGACTCTTAGATCGTGAAGCCATCATGCTGTTTCACACTTTCCTCCTCACCTTGGTGTCCCTTTTGCCAACACCTGCTAACTGCTGTTGCATCTCCTCCTGGGTACAGTCAACCCTGACCTCTATCCAGCCCCTCTCCCTTCCATGAGCAGGGTTGATCCTTCTATCCTTGATGGCCTCTGAGTCTTGGGTAGCACCTTGTGCAGCAAAGCTTAGAACATTCTGCATGAATTCATCAACATGGTCTGATTTCACCTAGTCATAGTGAAGGATCCTCAACCCCACTGGTTGGATAAGTTGTACAGCTGGATAGTTGGATGAGTAATTAGTGAGAGCTGAGCTGATGGTTGGGTGGATAAGTTACTGGATGGATAGAGGGTGATTGCATGAGTAGTTGCAGATTGGGTGGTTGAATGGATGATAGATTGCTGGCTGGCTGGCCAGATAAATAGCTGTGTGGTTTCATGGAGGATCAATAGGGCTAGATGATTGATGATTAGATGGCTGTGTTGATGTTCACTGCATGCACAGATGGGTGGAGGGATTGGTGGGTAGGTGGATGGATGGACGGACGGATGGATGGAAGTATGGATGGATGGATAATGGCTGAATGATTGCATGTTTGATAGATAAATGGCTGGAAGAATGAACAAACACCAGAGTACAATTATCCCTTCAGTATCTAGATTGGTATTTCTTCAATGCTTGTTCTTCAAGTACTTGTCCTTGAAAGCTGACATACAACAGCGTTTGTTTGTGTAGAGAACCCTTCTGAGCTATTGACTGGCCTTGCCAAGGTTTCAGTACTGGGTCATTTCAGAAAAGTTGGCCCCCAAAGTGTAAAGTAAATCCTATTTTCCCATTGACTTGGCCCACGCTTTTGCAGATATGTTCCTGCTGTCAGGGGCTGGTGCTCTTGGGGGCTGGTGACAGGTTGGGGCAGAACTAGAACTCCCAGGAGCATCAGCTGCTGCAACTTTACGCTCATTCAACCTTGCGAGCAGGCTGAAGCTGGCCAGGAGCACAGAAGCTTGGAGCCAGGGGGAGACACAACAGCAGGGGAACAGATTTGGCATCTGGTCCCAGAAGCCTCAGCTGCCAGGGGGACGTTGTGCTTCTAGGCTTCTGGGATAGCACACTCCATCTTCTCCAGACAATCCGTCTCCTTTCATCTGTCCATACATCCTTTTTCCTTCTCATAATCCTACCTTCCCTCCTATCCGTCCATCTGTCGTTAGTCATTCATGAAAGCTTCCTGGGTGCTGGGAATATAGTAAGGAATTAAGTATAAATTCTGGCACCCAAGAGTTCTATCCAGTACGGATAAGTGGCAAGACCTCCTTTTCTTTCTCTTCTCCATCTTTCCCTTCTACTTTTTATTTTTTTATTTTTCTTCTTTTCCAGCATCACAACATCCTCATCCTCATACGAGTCTCCAGCCATTGAGTGTTAAAACCCATAATCAGGTGCTTGTCCGACAAGTTTGCATTTGTTGCTGGTGCTGTGTACTGTCGAGTCAGAACCAACTCACAGCTGACCCTCCCGTGGGTTTTCAGAGACAGTGAACCACACAGGAGGAGACCGCTCATCTTTTTCCTGCAGAACAGCCGGTGGATTTGTGTTGACAGCACAATTCCTTACCACTCAACCAACAGAGTTCTCATTTAGTCCCTGTTACAGATTGAATTGTGTCCCCCCCAAAATATGCATTGTGAATCGTCTTTAGGAGTCAGATTCCCTTGAATGTTAATGAGGCCATCCAATGTGACATCCGTGTCACTGCAGGATGTGTTGTAAGGCAATCACGTTTTAGACATAAAAGAACAGAAGCAAGCCAGCACGAATGGGGGGAGAGAGATGGCATGTGGGCATCTCCAAGAAACTCCAGGAAGAACATGAAAAATGCTTCAGGAAGAATACAAAAAAAGGAATACTAAAAAAAGGCAAGGATTTTCCCTTAGAGAGAGAAAGACTTCCCTATAGCCAGCACCATGAATTCAGACTTCGAGCCTCCTAAACAATAAGATACATTTCTGTTAGTTGTAGTATTTCTATTACTACAGCACTGAGAAACCAAGACACTCTTCAACAAGCCTGTGTAATAGTTACTGACCCCATTTTGCAGCTGAAAAGGCTAAGATTTAATATTGTGCACCAAGTCACATGTCACATTCTTTTATTTATATATATATAAATATATTATAAATAAAATACAAATATATTATAATATATTTGTAATATATATATATATATATATAAAAGAATGTGACATGTGACTTAGTGTGGTTGTTGACTCAAGCATGATTCATAGTGACACTATGAAGAGAAGATCTAAGCTCTGTTCTCTCTTGTGCCATCCTCATACTTCCTGACACACAAGAGTCCACTGGCAGCAGTCACCGTGTCAGTCCACCTGCTTGGGAGATGGAATATATTGTGTCTTCAGTTTGACTGCCCAGGAAGGCCTGTGTAGCCAGGTGGGATCTGGGTACATAGAATGAGAGGAATGAAGAGCATCCTTAGCAGAGGGCACATTGTGAGCAAAGGTCAAGAGGCTACAAAGGGGCAGTTTTGTAGAAGCCCCAGTGAATAAAATTGCCTGGATGAGAGAAATGTAAGCTGAAGATATTTGAGCCAGGTAAGAGATACCTAGAGTGATAAACTAAGGTGTTTGGACTGAAGGCTGGGAGCAGTAGGGAACCACTGAAAGAACTCAAAAGTTGGAGAGGAAGCATTTAGGGCGATGGTGTTGAGGTTGGTGTGGAGGAGGAGTCAGGGCAGCCTGGAGGCTTGGAGGTGCTCAGATGGCCTGGCCTCCATGAAGCTCCTCTTGTCTAACCAAGGGAAGGACCTTGCCTGCTCTGGCCAAGGGAGGGACCTGGGCATTAGCCCCCGTATTTGACCAGTGGTCCATGAGGGTGGGGATCATAGCAGAGTGAACAAGTTAGAGGGCACATCCACACAACAACCTGCCCCCTCCTTGCTGTCCCGTGTTGTGTGTTCCTTGGGCTCCACCCCCTACCACCCGGCTCTGCTCTCTGATCACTTCATTCTTTTGTGGCTGCTGAGATCCTCATTATCTATAGAGCCTGCCCAACCCAAGCAGCACCCTAAGAAACATCCTAGCATCCCAACTGTCAACGCTGGCCACATGGGGAATCTAAGGTCCAGAAAGGGAGAGCACCCACGGCGGGTAGTCTTTGAAGCCAGATCTAGAGTCACTGACTTTCCTCCTGAGAGAGAGGTAAGACTTTGAAGTCAGCGGCTCCTTTTACTACCTGTGGGAACTTGAGCACGTTTCTTTCTTTCTTTCTTTCTTTTTTTCATGTCCACTTCTAGTCCTTTAGAGAATGAGAAAGGATTAAAATAAATAATGGACATTTTTAAAAAAATTACTTCTCTGTACCTTACTTTACCCTTCTGTAAAATGGAACAGAAATAAAAATGAGAGAAAAAAAACATTATTAAGTTGTTCCTTTCTCCCATTTTTAGAATGCAAAATTCATGAAAGCAGGATTTTATCTCAAATGCCCAACATGATATCTAGAACACAATTGTTATTGTTGTTAGGTGCTATCAAGTCAAGTACAGCACTCTTGGTAAAAAGGAGAATTACATTGGGAAAGTCTGTTGTCAGGAACCTCTCCAGAGTACTGAAGAGCAACAATGTTAGTCTGGAGACTAAGGTACACCTGATCCAGGTCATAGTCTTCACAGTTACTTGCTGTGTGCCAGATAGCTGGACAATGACTAGTAATGATAGAAGGAGAGTTGATGGCTTTGAGCTGTGGTGCTGGTGAAGAGTATTGAATATACCAAGGACTGCTAGGAGAACAAACAGGTTCATCCTAGAGAGGGTAAAACCTGGGTGCTTCTTGTAGGCAAGGATTCTGAGGCTTCGTCTGACATACTGGCATGTTGCAAGGAGGGACCAGTCCTTGGAGAGGGACATCATGCTTGGGAGTGTGGAGGGACAGCGCAAGAAAGGAAGACGCTCAATGAGATGTATTGATTCAGTGACTGGAATAATGGGGGTAGGTGTGTCAGAACAATAAGGTTGGCACAGGATAGAGCAGGGTTCAGACCTGTTGTACATAGGGTTGCTATGAGCCGAGAGCTACTCGACAGCACATAACAACATAAACAATAGATCTGAATCCTGCCCTATCCTGTGCCATCCTTCCTATCTCTGATACACTTGAGCCCGTTGCTATTGTCACTGGGTCAGTCCATCTCAATGGAAGTCTTCCTCACTTCCAAACATGATATTCTTTTCCAAGGATTAGCCTGTCCAGCAACATGTCCAAAGTATGAAAGACAAAGCTTTGCCATCCTTGCCTCCAAGGAACGTTCTAGCCACAACTTTCCTAAGACATACCTATTTGTCCATTTGGCAGTCCATGGGATATTCAGGGCTCCTCGCCAACCCCACAGCTCAGAGGCATCAGTTGTTCTTCTGTCCTCCATGCTCACAGGTGCCCAGAAAGCAACTATAGATGAATTATGAAGAGCAGGATAATTTATAGGGTAAAATAGCCATTGTAAACTGCACAAAGCTGTAAAATGGCCAGGCCCTGCACAAAGCTATTTCCATACAGAATCTTGTGTAGTCCTCAGAATAATTCTGTGGACTAGGTATGATCTTGCCATTTTGCAGATGAATAAATTGAGGCCCCGAGAGGCTTACAGACAGTTTTCCCAAAGTCACCCGTGTCCTAGGTGATGATGCTGGCGTTTGAACCTAGATTTATGGAGCCCTGAAGGCTACAGAGCTACTCGAAGAAGGTGGTGTTTCTGGACCCTATGAAGGTGGTATGGAGGAGTTGACACAAAGCAGAGATGGATATACATGGTCCCTTGATCTACTTCCTGAGTCTCCTCCCAGACCACCGTTTTCTCACCTGGAAAACTCCAAAATTGAACTCTGATCTTGTCAGGCTCCTTCCCCCAGAGTTCCCACATGGGAGAGGACCTCCTTCTGCTATGAAGGCCAAGGCCCGTTGACCAGATTGACTATGACCAACTCTACCCCTATAGGATAAGACCCCTGGAGGTTTCTCAGTCCTCACTTCCACAGCTGGGACTCCAGCACCTCCACTGTGTCTCCACCAGCTTCCCCACAGGGTCCGGCTTGGCCTCCAGAGAGATCTACCCTGATGGCAATGCCCAGGGGCCTCGGGAGAGGCGTTTGCTCCCCGATGGCGGCCGTCTCGAGGTGCGAGGCTCCAGCTGCACGCGGCGGGCCAGGCTGCCGCTCTCTGTCTGGAGCGCTGCTTAGAGAAACAAACACAGCTGTGTTTATTCCAGAAATTACACATCCTGATAATCGGCTCACTCGGGGTAATGCCTCCCAGTTAGGATCACAGGGGGAGCCTCACTGAAATTCCTGAAATCTGGGCGGGCTTTCATCCTCCATGATAACTGTGCTGTTGGGCATTCTTTGGTCCAACAGATAACTTCTCATGCTCAGCCCTGAGGGTGGTGAGTCTGAGCCATTTGAAGGAGAAGATCTTTTACCTTGAAACTGTCAAATTGGGAAATTTGAACTTGACACCTTGCAATTGGAGCAACACTGACACAAGAATAATCATGTTGTTTCTTGAAAACATTTCCATGACTTCCTATTGCTTTCTAGAGAAAGACTCACCCCTCCTATGGTCCCAGAGCCCTCCTAGGTCCGGCTGCTGCCCCTCTTCTGCTCAGGCCCATCATTCACCACTGTCTTAAAGTGCCTGCTGCTCTCTGTTTTAATCCTTGACGCTCACCACAGGGCCTTTGCACTGGCTGGTCCATCGCCACCTGGATGCCTCTGATCCATCCTTCAGGCCCAAGTTCGGATGCAGATGCTCCTTTTTCAGGGACATCTTCCCCAAGCTCTTGACAGCTCTGCAGGCTGGTCTTTTGCAGCATCTGTCAAAGTCATAATTTTCAGATAATTAGTATGTTTCTTTGATTATCTCTTGCTCCCACCAGACTGTAAACTCCACAGAGGCAGAGACCATAACTGGATTTCTTCATCACTAGGCAGTCCTGATCTGGCGCAGTGACTGGCCCCCAGTAGTCACTTAATAAATATGTATCCGTGCAACGAATGATTGAATGAGTGAACAATTTTCAGGATGAGTGAAAGGAGGATCCACTTCTGTTTGTTCATTTGGGTGGCAGTTGGCAGAGTGCTGTGACATCCGTCATCCCTCTTTAATTGAACAGATTGTATTGAAGTCTGCAGGAGCTTGGCACAGGGCCAGACCCTGGGGCGGGTGGGGGACATGAGGTGAACCAGGCAGAGGAGACCTTGCCCTCAGAGCTCAAGAACTGGATGCACACAGCCCCCCAGGAGGAAGAGCCTGTACCGTGGGGACTATTCTCCTCCAGGGTCGACCGACAAGGCTTCTGATACTCAGAGAAGGGAAGTGACTTGAGGGACCATTGGTCATTGGGGACAGAGTGCCCTCAGATCCAGTAGACCTCAAGCTGGTGATCTGACACTCAGATGGCCCGGGGAGTGCCTTGAGCCCTATGACCTGGGGAACTGCAGCCCAGGGCTTGGACAGCACAGTCTGTGACTGTGAACATGTTACAGGGGCAAAGTGATGGTCCTGCCCTGTGGAGCTTCCCTTCTAGTGAGCAAGACTGAGAATCCCTAACGAGGAAGTGGGTTCAAGAGGGATGGTGCTGAGAAGAAAGCCAAAGCAGAATAAGGGGAGATTGGAGGGACAGTGAGCGAGGCCAGCGATTGGAGGGAAAGAGGGGGCCAGGGAAGGCATTTCTGAGAAACTTGAATGACTTGAAGGAGGCAGCCCTGTGGATAGCTGGAGGAGGATATCACAAAGAGGGGTCATCCCCGAAAGCTAAGGGAGAAGGGAGGAGTTGGTGTCAGTTGTGAGGGACCAGTGTTCTCTTGGGCATCTACATTGATTGAGCTGGGAACCACAGGTGGGTTTGGAGAAAAGCAGCCATTCTGGGGGCCTGGGCTCTGAAAGAACCACTGTGCTGTCAGAACAGACTGAGGGCGCTTTGACAGAGGGCAGGAGGATAAGGAAGGAGCCACTGTAGACTCCAGTCAGGGATGGTACTGGTGGGAGGAGGTCAATCAGTGAGTTCAAACCTGAATTGCTCCTGCTTCAATTAGCCTGGGAAGCAGGGAGGAGAGGCCCCTTCCCCACCCCAGCTGACTCTGTTGTTAGCCTTTTGTGGTGTGGAAGCATCTGTTGTTTTGGTTTTGGTTTTGGGTTTTTTTGTCCCCTAACTTGAGTTAATAATCTACTGACCACTTATTCTCTGGATAGCCATGCTGGTGACTCTGGCTCACTGCCCCCCTTCAGGTGGACCATTCCTGAGGGTGGGGGTGGGGAGGTGGAGGACAGGGGGACTGGATACATGACCAGCCTCAGTCAGGACTCTACAGTGACTGTGGACAAGCCCTCTCTTTCCAAAGAAGGATAGTTTTATCTACCTTTAAAATGAGTGTGAGACTTGGTACATTCTGCTCTGTTCTGAACCATCCTCTTAGGCATCCTTGGACCTACATACATTAAGCACCTACTGTGTGCAGGAGTCCTTAGGGTGCCCCTGAGAGGACTAAGGCTTGGCCATGGAAGCCAGGAACCCCTCTGCCCAGGCTGTGCTCAGATCCAGCCCACACCTAACAGGAGCTTGTCTGATTCTCAGCTTGAGCATGTTTGGGATTCTCTTACCTTGGGTCTCAGAAGGTCTTGGAGACAGCGCCCCCTAGAGGAAGAGTTCAGCCACAGTACTGTGTGTTCAGGTTGTGTGGTGACCCCGAACTCAGGACATCTCCCTGAGCTCCAGGAGTGTTGAGCCTCCCGATCTGTGCAGTGGGTAATGAGAGAACCTTGCTTCCAGGCTTTCTGGCACGATTAAATAACCCGTTTTGAAAAGGATTCAGAGGGTGCAGCCAGTGAGCGCTGGCTTGCAGCTGCCCAGATGTGTGGGCCAGTTGTCTCCCTGGAGTGGGAGCCCAGAGCCAAGGAGAGCCTGGGAAAGGTGAAGGGGGCACCAAGACGGGGTGGGAAGAGCACTTGGGGGCGGCCGTGGGCAGCTTCAGGGGTGGGTCTGAGAGTTCTCTCTAATTTTTGAGAAAGCCTTTCCCTCATCTTCATATAATTAAAAGTATTTTTAAAATGTCACGGAAAAATATAAATAGTCCATTTCCCTATGACCTCATTTCATTCCACACCACACCCCCCTCAACACACACAACACATACAGAGCTTGGATTTAAAGCTGGGTTCGCGCCTCCACTTGCTGATGGGGGCAACCCTTACACTACAGAGCGCCATCCCGCCAGGCCTGTGCCGTCCTCACACCGACAGAGTCCGAGCCCGGTGTGACCACAGAGCACCATCCTGCCAGCCCCGTGCCATCCTCACATCGACGGAGCCCGAGCCCGGTGTGACCACAGAGTGCCATCCCGCCAGGCCTGTGCTGTCCTCACACCAATGGTGCCTGAGCCTGATGTGACCACAGAGCACCATCCCACCAGGCCTGTGCCATCCTCACACCTACAGAGCCCGGTGTGACCACAGAGCGCCATCCCGCCAGGCCTGTGCTGTCCTCACACCAATGGTGCCTGAGCCTGATGTGACCACAGAGCGCCATCCCACCAGGCCTGTGCCATCCTCACATCGACGGAGCCCGAGCCCGGTGTGACCACAGAGCGCCATCCCACCAGGCCTGTGCCGTCCTCACACCGACAGAGCCCGAGCCCGGTGTGACCACAGAGCGCCATCCTGCCAGCCCCATGCCGTCCTCACATCGACGGAGCCCGAGCCTGGTGTGACCACAGAGCGCCATGCCGCCAGGCCTGTGCTGTCCTCACACCAATGGTGCCTGAGCCTGATGTGACCACAGAGCGCCATCCCAGCAGGCCTGTGCCGTCCTCACACCAACGGAGCCTCAGTCCAGTGTTAGGGCCACTGCTTCAGTCCCTTGTTGAGGTCTTCCTCTTTTTGCTGACCTTCTGCCTTATCAAGCATGATCATTTTTCAAGTAAATATTTTCTTAGTGAGTAGTTGGGGCTCCTGCCCCTTTGTATGCTGATTTGCAGGTGAGCAATTTGAGGCCCTGACACTGTGACTGCTGTTTACAAGGATGTGTTCACAGACGCTGACCCCTCCACCCCAGGCCCTGGCAGGGGTGCCGCTGTGATCTGAAACATGGAGCCCTGACTGTGAGGTTCACATCTTTTTACCAGCAGCACCTAGCCCAGGACCTGAGTCATGACATATACATTTCAGCGTTTTCCAAATGTCATTATTGTTTTAGGGTGACAGTGAGTCAGCTGCCACTCATACAAACAACCCTGTGAACAACTGGTCCGAACCTTGCTCCTTCCTGCTCCATCTTTACGCTCTCCACCATCTTCAAGCTCACTGGTGCACACACTGTGTCAGTCTATCTTAAAGGGTCTTCCTGAAGCTTTCACTGACCCTCTACTTTTCTAAACATGTTATCTTTTACCAAGGACGAGTACCTCTTGACAACATGCCCAAATAAGTGAGATGAAGTTTCACCATCCTCACCTCCCTGGTTGTGCCTCATCCAAGAGAGAGAAGTTCATTCTTTGCGAGTTCACAGTATATGTGCAATGCCCTTTGCTAACACCAGATTCAAAGGCATTGCCTTTTGATGCTCATCAACACTTTAAAGAGATCCTTAATAGCAAATTTGCCTAATGTAATACATCTTGAATATATCATAGACCTCCAAGAAAACGAATAGGTCTGTCTTGGAGAGGGTGAAACCAAGTTTCTCCTTGGAGGCTAGGATTTTGAAGCTCCATCTCACATACATTGGGCATGTGACCAGAAGGGACTGATCCTGGAAGAAGGACATCATGCTCGGAAAGGTGGAGGGACAGTGCAGGAGAGGAAGACCTTGGATGAGGTGGATTGGTACAATAACTAGGGCAATGGAGGTAGGTGTTTCAGAGTTAGTGAGACTGACTCAGGACAGGGCAGGTTTTAGAGCTATTGTTATACAGGGTCGCTGTGACTCACAGGCAACTTGATGGCACATAACAACAACAACCACAACAACACATCCTTTGATTTCTTGAGGGCTTGCTACTGTGAATGTTGGTTGTGAAGTCAAGTAAAATGAAATCACTGACAGTTTCAATCTTTCTCCATCCATCATGATGTTGGCCCATGGGCCCAGTGGTGAGGACTTTTGTTGCCTTGTTATTGAGGCATAATGTATATTAAAGTCTGTAGTCTGATCTTCTTCATTAGATGCTTCAAGTCCTCTTCATCTGATGAGGAATGAAGTCTACAAGTTATGTGAGCAAAAGGCTCAGAGGTGAGCAAACGGCTCAGAGGTGAAGGGATTTGCCCACAGATTCAAATCACAAAATTAAAAAAAAAAAAAAGCCAAAATCGTTGCCGTTGAATCGATGATTCTGGTTCCTGGTGATCATGTGGAACGGTAGAACTTCTGTTTCAGGTTTCCACTCTGTGTTTCTTATTAAGGCAGACTGCCATTTCTTTCCTCCACGGAGTGGCTAGCGAATTTCAACTGCTAACATTTCCAATGCGTTAGTAGTGAAGAGTGTAACCACTGTGCCCCAGGGTGCCTCTGAGATTTAAACCTGGGATTGTCCAAATTTCCATGTTCCCTCTCCCAGGAGACCTTCCTAGTCTGCCCCCTTTGCAGGTGGGAAAACTAAGGCCTAGAAGAAAGGATGTGTGCAAGATGAAAGGCAAATATCAGGACCAGGTTAACTTTACTAAGCTGTTGTTCCGTGCTGTTGAGTCACATGCGACTCATAGAGACCCTACCTACAACAGCTCTGAACCCTGCCCTTACTGACTCCAACACACCTAATCCCACTGGCCTACTTACCTTGTCAACCCATCTTATCCAGGGACTTCCTCTCCTGCACTGTCCCTCCACCCTTCCAAACGTGATAACCTTCTCCAAGGACTAGTCTCTCCTGGCCATTTGCCTAAAATACATAAGATGGGGCTTTGGAATCCTTGTCTCCAAGAAAAGCTTCGTTTTACCCTCTCTAATACAGTCCTATTTGTCCTCCTGGTGGTCCATGATATGTTCAATACTCTTCTTCAGCACCACAACTCAAAGGCATCAATTCTTCTATCATCCTTAGCCATTGTCCATTGTCCTCTTTGATGTATAGCATGTAATTGATCAGGCACACCTTGGTCTCTAGACTGACATTATTGCTCCCCAGCTTTCTGGAGAGGTCCCTGACAACAGACTTCCTCAGTGCAATCCATCTTTTGATTTCCTGATTGCTGGTGTTAAGAGTGTTGATTGTGGAGCCTAGCAAGCTGAAATTGTTAACAACTTCAATCTCTCCTTCATCCATCATTGTGCTGCCAGTTGGCCCAGTAATGAGAATCTTTGTCTTCTTGATGTTAAGCTTCAGGTCATATTGAAGACCACAGTCCTTGACCTTCTGCACCACATGCAGTTTCAGCAAACAAGGTTGTATTATCTGCATAATGCAGGTTGTTGATGAGTCTTCCTCCAATCCTGGTGTCACACTCCTCCTCACAGAGCCCAGCCTCTTGAATGATCTATTCTGCTCGCAGATTGAAAAGGGTCAGCAACAGGATGCAGCCCTGCTGCACTAGGTTCACAGAATAATAATCAGTGTATGTTAGAGCCTTTCTCTGCGCCCAGTACCCCTGCTTAACTCTATTGCCATGGCCTGTCTACCACTGGGAGGCAGGATGGGTATCCTCATTTTAGAAATAAGAAAAAATGAGACTCGGAGAAATTTGATAAGTAAGCCAAAGCCATATAGTCGGTAAATGGCAAAGCTAAGACTTGAATGTGTGACCTTCAGATTCTAAAGACCATGCTCATAATTAATATGTCAAGCTGTTGAGCATGATTTTCTTCAACAAGAGGTGGAAGTTGAGCCCAGAATCACTAATTCCTGGTCTCTTGAATTTCAAAGCAAACAAATAAACCCTGTCTAACTTAAGGGATCCCTTACACAGGGAGTTCCTAAGTGGGGAGGACAGAGTTCCCACCAGAGGCCAGCCTGGAGTGGAGAGGGGACACATGTGTGTCTCAGACCCTCTGCTGTGGTCTTGGCTGCTGCTTTAGCAGATAAACACCACCCCATCAGATAAACACACTCACATCTAGACCATTTACAGGGTCACTTCACCACCACTGTCTCCACTGAACCTCTCAGCATTCATGCAAGGTAATCAGGGCAGGGCACCTCAGACGTCACGTGGGGAATCTGAGGTCCAATGCTGTGTACACTCCAAGAGAATGTTGTAAGGCTATCAGCCCTCTTTGTTGTGGCTCTTAACTTCCTTGGGGTCATTTGAAAGCTGACAAAAACTACAACACCCAAGCCCCTAGAAAATTGGAGACACACGTACACACTTTTAGATAGAATTTCAGGGAATCCGGAGATTAAAAGCGCCTGTTGTATTGCTCTGAGGTGCTGATGATGGTGATGACAGCGTGGGTTTGCAGAGCACCTCCCCTGTTCCTGGCCGAGCATTTGAGGCTTCACACACGGCATCTCATCTAATCCTCCTAACAGCCCTGCCAGGAAGGCTCCTGGTCTTCATTCTACAGATAAGGAAACTGAGGCTCAGAGAGGGTCCCACTCACTAAGGTTGCACAGGGAGATTTTAAACCAGTTCTGCCAGGCTCCCAGGCTTTGTTTTCTTGTCCTCTGGCCCGAGTGGCTCAGCTCTGAAGCATCCTGAGACTGCTCTGAGGAAGCCCATCATCTATAACTAGTCCATAGCCTTTACCCCAGGGCAAGACTTTGCACTGTTGCATTGGAGGGATTAGCTTCCAGCTGAGAATTTGCATTTCCATCACATATATTGTGAAACAGAGTCTGCATTTTAACAAGCTATCCTCAAATCTTTTTGTGTGTATTTTTTCCCCCTTTTAAATTACAGTTTTGGTGGCCTAGTAGGTAAGGAGTTGCACTGCCAACCCAAAGGCACACGGTTCGAGTCCTCTACCTGGTCCACGGGAGAAAAATGGGCAATCTCCTCCTGTGCAATTTACAACCTTTGAAAACCAACTGAAGGGTCAGCTATGAGTCACTTCTGATCCACAGCAAAGAGAGAGAGAGAGAAAGAAAATGATTTTGCTGTTGTTGTTGTTGTTAGGTGCTGTCAAGTTGAGTACAACTCATAGTGACTCTAGAAACAACCGACCTGAACCCTGCCCTGTCCTGTGCCATCCTCATCATCTCTGACACACTAGAGCCCACTGCTGAAGTCACTGTGTTATTCCATCTCGCTGGGGGTCTTCCTTCTCCTTCTCTGACCCTCCATCTTTCCAAGCATGATGTCTCTTTCCAAGGAATAGCCTCGCCTAGCTACATGTGCAAAGTGTGAAAGACAAAGCTTGGCCGTCTTTGCTTCCAAGGATCACTCTACTTTGCCTGCACTTAAAAGACCCCAAATACAGACCCTCACAGCCCAAAAGAGATGCAGGCAGGTGAGGCAAAGGGCACAGCTCTGGGCAAAGATTCTCCCTTCTCACTTGCCACCCTTGGTCACAGCAGCTGCAGCAGAGATGGCAACTGGAAGTGGCTCCCCTAAGTTTTTAAGATGGTATTCACACAACATCCAAACCACATAACGTCCTACTTCACAGAAAGCATCATGGATGGTGAGCAATGCCTACCTCTATCCCTAAGAATCACCTGGGGATCTTGTTAAACTGGAGGTTCTGATTTAGTATATCTGGGGTGGAAATGCAGACTCTCAGCAGGGTTTACAGAAATAAACAGATTCAAAGCCCAGCCCCAGGGCCTGAGAGCAGGGTTTGCCAGCTCCATCTGAACTCCCCCTTCCTAAGGGCATAATTTGAAGGCTTTGGGGAGAGCTTCTCTCTCAGCTCTGAAGGACCAGAGCTTTTACTTAGTTTAAATTATGGGAGTTTGTGTCCCCTGAAATTGCCCCTCCTGCCCAGTTCAGCTGAATGATTTTTATAGGGCACTCAAAGCTCTTTGGAAATGAATTTGCCTGAGAGCAGGACTGAGGGGCAAGGGCCGTAGGATTTAGAGCTGGTCACCCCTCATGAACTCTGGAGCCATGAGCTAAGAGTGATCTCTGGAGTGTGATTGACCCAGGTTCAATTCCTGACTCCACCACTTGTGTGCTCTGACTTTTTTAAAAAAATTACTTTATATTGATTTGTTTACAAAGTTTGTATACATTATGTTTCACACTATTCTTCATATTGTATGTCATACAATCATTCTCATACATTATGTTTTATGAAATTAATCACCATTGGACCTTGCCCATGATTACCCTGTCTTTTCACCCAGATCCTTCCCATTTCCTTCTCCTATCCCTCCACCCACCAAACTGCAACCCTGCGACTTTTGATAGGCCACCTTCCCTCCCTGAACCTCAGTGTCCCATCTGTAAAATGAGAACAACAACACAGTACAAAGAGGCTCATAGCACTGTGCCTGGCACAGAGGAAGGCAATGGTTGCCGTTGTTTAAAGGGTATGCACGTGCTGGTATCTGCTGAAGACCATTCTGGGTTAGGCTCCTCTCCATCTCAGCTGGACTCAGGACTGAGGGAAGGTACTCTGGTCAAGGAGGCCACCTTTGCTTGGTTCATGTGGAATGAGGAGGCCCCAGGGCTGGGCCCAGAGGCACAAAAGCCTCCCTCCTCAGACTTCTCTCCAAATGCTTCTGGAATCCAGACAAAGAGTTCCTTGGGGTTCTGCTTAGCTGCCCCCCACCCCATGGACCGCCCCAGCTTCAGTGACTGGTCACTAGCCCTTTGGGGGTGGGAAGGCGTCTGGGAGCCTCAATAGGGCCTGCAGGTCACAGTCTGGTTCCCATAGGCCCCAGGAGGAGGCCCCTTCTCAGTCTCGATGCGAAGCCCTTTGGGGGTGGGGCAGCCCCTGCAGCTCCACCCGTTTGTGCCCCTGACACTGTGGTAGGGTCACCATGGATAAAGGCACTGCCCAGACCCCAGGCCCAGGCTGGAATGGGGCTTTCTTGTCAGAGAGGAGCCTTTCTTCCCAATGTACTGTGGGGTGGCTGCAGGGGGTCACCCGGCCTCAGAGGATAAAGGAGCTGAGGGGCTGAGAGACAGGGGCCCAGCCGGGCCTCCAGCTTGGAGCTGGGGAGGAGGGGAACAGAGGGGTGGCTCGCTGGCTCAGGAACTCTGCTGCCAACTTGGCAATGACTCTCAGGGAGGGTTCGGGAGGGGAGACACAGCTGAGAACTGTAGACTCTTCCTTGAGGCCTCTGGGTATTTGTGAATCCAGTTTTTGGGCTGATGGAGAATCATGGGCCAGTTGTCCAATGTCTGCTTTAAACAGGTAGCATATCATAGGGGAAAGCATCCAGGCCAGAGCTAGCACTGTCCTTTTCAGCAGCACCCACTTCCCCTACCCCCTGTTAATCCCACTCTCCCTCACTCTCCATCTGTCTAGCCACCACTTGACCTCCAGGTCTCCTCCTGGACCATCTCACTGACCTCTTGACCAGCATCACTACTGAATCTTCAAAATTGTTCCTCATACCACTTGTCTGAAAAATCAAGGTCAACTCCTCCCTTGGCTTACTAACCCAGATCTTATGATTTTGCCCGATAACCTCTTCTGCCTGTTCCAGTCACAAACTCTGGGTTTACTACATACAGCTCATAAACTCCCATACCCCTAGACCTTTATTCAGGCCCCTGAGTAGTTGCCTGGATTGCTCCTCTCGTATCTTTGTCTGCCAAACTCCTACTCATCCTTCAAGGCCCAACTTAAATGTTCCTTAGTAGATCCTGCTCTGTACCCATCTTTGATCCTTAATCCATAATTCTTTTGCAGATGGCCCTTACCACACTTAAAATACCTCATATTCTTAAGTTGGAACTGACTCCAACCCAACCCTCCAGAAAGTTTTCAGGCTTATTCTGTATACATTGGTCTCATCCACTAGAATGGGGGGTGGAGAGACTTAGCTGTCTTACTACGGGGCCCACAGTGGCTAACCCAGGGCCTGTTAGCAGCGGGCCCTCGAGCTGATGTTTTATGATTGAGATTATGAATGAATCTACTGTCTGCCCATAAAATTGACTTCCTCCTCTATTCTAGAGGTTTTTACAACTCAGCACGACACCCCCACAAGACCTTGGAAGTGGGAGGAAATTACCATAAGCCACCAGCTGTTCAAATGCATTTGAAACTAGGTAGAGCCTAGAATGAAGCTGGCGCTGGGTCTTGGGCCAGAAAAAAAACGATGGCTCTTAAATGAGCCGAGCCTTGAAGAGGTCTTCGAGTCTATGTCCTGTCTTGAGTCAGGGCCCTCAGGAAACCAGCTAGGCTGAAAGAAAAACACTAGCTCACCTCAGAAATGAGAAGTCTCTTTTGGGTCGGCAGGGATTCCTGGGGAGCACCTGGCCCAGCCCCCTCTTTGGGGATGATTTATATGGAAGCACAGATGGCTGTATTCACTTGGGAGTCTGGTCTTAGCTTCCCTCCCCCTCCTTCCTTTGTTATTTTCTTCTTCGTGAATATGCCTGGCATTACCCATGTCTATGCCAATGGTCTTTCCAAAGCCAGGAGACCCTAAATGTCCTTTATCCTCCACACCCTCAAGTATCGTTTGTAGTTGATGCTCACGATGGTAAGAGTTGCCTTCTCTGGGTAGGCCAGGGTGCCGAGCCCTGTGCCAGGCTGTGCTTATACTGTATCTCATTCAATCTTCATAACAACCCTCATCCTAGGTGGCTCCATTGTCCGCATATTGCAGCGGAGAAAGCCAAGGGTCACAGAAGCTGAGTACGGTGCTGAAAGTCACCTTGCATGGAAGCACGCCAATCTACATAGGACTTTTTTTTTTTGCTTTTGCCTTTTCTACAACTGCGCTGCCTTCCCGCTTGGTTCCTGTTGATCCGTTCATTCATTCAGCAGTCATCTGTGGAGTGCATCGCTAGCCATTTTAGTCATTTATTCATCTTTGCATTCCACAAATGTTTGCTGAGGGCCTGCTAGGTGTCAGGACGCGGCTGCAGAAGCTGCGTCGGAGGTGAGACTTGAGCTAAGTCTTGAAATCAGCAAAAGAGAGAGGCTTTCCCAGCCCATGCTGGTGGAGCCCTGGGCCGAAATGTCCTGGCAGTCTTTGAAAGTTTAGACTTGTGGCTCTAGAGTTCTGCTGTGGCCCAGGTCGGGAATGGCAAGTTGTGATATTAGCAGTGAGAAAGCATATTTTCAGGGTTTTGGAGTTGAATCCTTGTAACTGCAAGTCCTAGAGATAATGAAAGTCCAGTAGAATTATGACCTTCAATGCAAGAGACCAGGGTTCAATTCCTAGCCAATGCACACCTCACACACAGCCACCACCTGCCTGTTGTTGAAGGCTTGGACATTGCGCTGATGCAAAACAGCTTTCAGTGGCGCTTCCAGACTAAGAGCAGGAAGAAAGGTCTGGCAATCCACTTCTGAAAACCTTGTGGGTCACACCAGTCTAGTCTGAAACCTTTGATGGAAACGGTGTCAGAGTAGGCAACAGGTTGGCTTAGTTCTGCTGCATTATCACCATATCACCCCAGCCCCAGTCTCAACTCTGAAATGGGCTAGGCAGACCTGTCTCACCTGCTTATTATTCCAAGGTCGCCGACTGCTCTGTGTGGAAAGTCAAGTGCACAGTAGGTCAGTCATAAGCTGGGGAGTCAGAATCAGGAGAATCTGGTTAGGGCCACTCAGCATAGCAGCCTGGAACTGGGTGGGGGGCACAGACTCCAGCCCTCCTTCAGCCCCCCTGAAATCAGACTGGGATTTGGTGAATGATTCATAACCTGACGCTGCAGAAAGCTATGCCGGGCCGCAGAAAGGGCTGCCCGGGGTTTGTGGTTTTGAACGGGGAGAAGAATTCCCCCATCGGCTCAGCATAGGATAACTTACTTGTTGAGAGAGACGTTTTCACAAAATCAATCCTTAGAGAAACTAGGCTCTAAGGCAGGGAGGCCTGGTGAGGGATTACCTAAATAAACCCTGTTTTTGAAGCTTCAGGCCCCAACGATTTGCCTGAGCTTTTTGTTGTTTCCTTGTACTCAGCTTGAGGTCCCGAATGGCCAGGAGATCTTTTTCAGAAGTACTGATGTGGCCAGACCCTCCCTTCTGGGCGATGTCCCATCATCCAGGCTTGCTGGAATTCTCTACCACTGGAGTTCATTTGGGCATTTTTCTTTGTATGGTGGGGGTAGTTGGGATCAGTCTAATCCACCTTTAAAAACAAACCTAAAACAAGGATGCTATTCGTGTTTTGCACAGAATGTTTCTTTCTTTTGCCAGACTTTTCCTGCAAGGTGTTGAGCATCGAAGTCCTAAGTCATGAAATCCTAGTAGCATCTCCCATGGTCACTGTGAAAATCCAAAAGGCATCTCTGAATGCGACTTGGGGGCCACCCCAACCTTCCGTCCTGCCACCTGCAATGCCTCACCATTCCTACCTTTGGCTTGTTCTACCCTTCCACACCTCCCTGACTTTGTTCATGCTGTTCCCTCTGCCTCAGATGCTTTTCCCTACCCTCTTTCAGCCCAATTGCTACCTTCCCCAAGAAGCTCCCCTCACCCCCATTTAGAGTAACTAGCAAGTCAGTGTTACACAGGTTCCTCTGAACATGCCATTGTGGGCCTCAGATTAATCTTTTCATCTCTCAGCCTCATTTTGCTCATCAGTAAAATGGGCAGAATGATGGAACTATCCTCCCTTACAGTGGGGTGGTACATGCCAGTCTTTTGACTTGGTGCCCAGTAGAATAAGCACCGTCCGTGGTGAGGGCTTTCACTTGTTGGTACACAGCTTATGCTGGCCTCTGCTTCTTGTCCCCCAGGCCTCCCCAGTAGTGGCAGGGCAGACTTCATGCTCCCATGGGCTCCCCCATGTCTCCTATGATGACCTCTCTCCATCGATGAGGACACAATGCCCATCTGCCTTGGTAGGTGTGGGCCGTGAGGCTGGTACTCCCTTCAGCCCCTTATTTGGTCTGAACACGACTGAGCTCCCTCCTAAGGCCCCTTGGGACATGTTTCCCAAGACTTCTTTCTCCTGGAGCTGCTGGGATGTGTCTTCCTAACTTGACACCTCAAGAGACAATCCCCTCCACTTTCTTCTCTTCCTGAGTGAAACTCCTTAAAACCACTTTCAGAGAGCCATCTGCTTCATTTCCCTCTGCTCCCGACACCTGACTGCCCTTCCCCAGCCTGCGCCCCCAAGTCTCCTTCTTATCTAAATCCCGAGCCCTCCTGTCTCTCCTGGGGAGATAAGGGCATTCTCTCTCAAGTGGGCAGATTACCGTAAATATATGTTAGGTGCACAGTGCCTGACACACAGTAGGCTCCTGCATGCTTGGGTGAGTGAATGGACCATGTGCCCCCATCTGTATCTCCTACTTGGAGATTTGGAATGAAAGCTAAAAACCTCAGGAAAGCAGGGTATATTTGCTCTTATAGCCTGGTTTCTTCTTCTCATCAAAGAAACGAAATCAATTTCTCATGTTGGTTCCAATAACAATAACAACAAGAATCGGGCTTTGGATGTACCACACACTGGGCTGATTCCTCCAGTGCCCATCTCAGAAGTGGGCTCTGTTTGCTTCCCCAGGGGCCAGCCCAGCTCAGCCAAGCCCAGGGCTCATGATGAGATGGTCCAGGCCCAGAGTTGTTCATGCTATGATGGGGGGTGTGGCTGTTTGCTGTCAAGTCACATCTAATTCATCCCCTCTGACGGAATAGAGCTGCCCCGTAGGGTTTTCTATGCTGAAATCTTTCTGAGAACAGATCACCAGACCTTTCTCTATTGGCACCAATAGGTGGCATTTACATTTCTGGTGGCAGCCAAATGCTTAAACATGGTGCCTGCCATCAGAGCTCCTTGATGTCAAGACTGACCCACCTGATCGAGGAAGCTCTGCAGCACGAGAAGGTTTGGGGCCAGACAGCCCTCCCTGCACTCAGGCAGACATAGGCCAGCCAGGAGCAATGGAAAAGCAGGGGCTCCAGGGAAGGGAACAGAGGCTGGGAACGGGAGCTCCCCCAGTGGCCAGCTCCTGGGCCTCCCCCACATTGGAAGAGGAATGAGACTTAACTTTCTATTCTAAGTGCTTTGATATAATCTTTCTGGGGAGTTTAATCCTCAGAAGCCTGCTCTCTGTTCCCACTTTGTCATTAGCTACCAGCACTGCACTTTCTCTGTCTCTTGGCCAGGCCCAGTAATGATCTTGTCCATCTCCGAGGTCCTGATAAGCTGCTGAGCTTCGGTACTCGAAGGCCACCCTCTCCGTCCACTTACTGCCTCTGCCTCTGGGAGCTAGGCTGAGGTAATTTTCTTTTCTGAGCCTCAGTTTCCTCCTCTGTAAAGTGGGACATGTGTCACCCCTTTACAATGTAATTGGGAAGATTCAAGATATTGCTGTGAACACACTGCCTTGGGCATGGTAGGCCTCCCACAGAAGAGAATGTCATCTATTCCTTGTGTCTGCGTCAGGAAGGCTGACCTGGTGTCCAGGACAGCAGTCAATGGAGCCACATTTATCTGAACCCCCACATTGGCCCATTGTTGTTGTTGTTGTTGATTGCCTTCAAGTTGAGTATGACTCATAGCGACTCTATGAGCAAAAGACCTGAAGCCCCTCTACACCTATCAACATTTATCAAAGTTCATAGAGTTTCTGGAGGCATGTTGTTTAGGAAGTGGATGCCACTCCTGCTTCCAATAGGAGGTCTGATGGAGGGTTTAGAACTAAATCTCTAATGGCAATCACTCAGTAATATTAAAATATTAGTTGAATCAATTTCATTATTAACACAGTGAATCATTCTCACTCAAAATAATAAAAGTACCCCAAATCATGACTTCCCTATGAAACAGATGGGGCAATGAACAAAATCCGTTTAAAATCTGTTTTTGTAGTTCCTAATAAAGTTAAGCATATGCCTACCCCATGGCCCAGGCCTTCCACTCCCACGTTATACCTACATGAGATGGGTGCTGATAGCCCCTGAAAGATAGATCCTCGACGGGAATGTTCATGGCAGCATTGCTTATAATAACCCCAGACTGGAAATGGCCCAGAAGACCATCCACAAGGAACGACTAAGCTGTGGTGGATTCCTGCCGTAGGATACCACGCGGTAATAAAAAAGAGCAAGCCGCTGATAGCATGCAGCAGCATGGATAAATCTCTGAGTCATGATGCTGAGCGAAAGGAGCCAGACACCAAAAAATACATACGGAGGATCCCGTGTCTATAAACTTCAGGAACAGGCAAAAGGAAGCGGTGATGCCAAGCGCTGGTGGCTCATGGCTACGTGATGAGGAAGGGGCACGGGAGCTTTCGGGGTTATGTGGGTGTATGTGTTTGACCAATCCGCTTAAGTGTATGTCTGTACACTTTCTTGTATATGAGTTATACTTAAAGACATGAGAAAGAAAAAAAAATCCCAGCAACAGCATCTCCTCCTCACTTCCTAGGAGTTTGAACAAGTGACTTTTCTTCTGTGAGCCTCAGTTTCCTTCATCTCTCAAATGGGGTGAATCTGGATGTCACTGATAGGGGATGAATATCGACTATAGAATGAGATCGCTGAGGTCTGTGCAGGGGCCAACCACAGGGGGGCTGCTCAGTGAGGGTCCTTCATGGAGGTTGTCGTGCAGGGCCCAGGCTGCACCTAAGGCAGGTCAGCGCCTGTGAGCACAGGAAGTGCCCGGCCCAGCGTCTGCCAGTGGATGTGGCTGGCATGTCTAGCTGAAGCATTCGTCTGGTTTCTGAGACAATCTCCATATCATCTTTCAAAGCATATCTCCACTGCCCCAACTCCCACTTTCCACTGTGGTTGGCTGCCAAACATGGGGACACAGTGGGATCACGACATTTAACATCTCAGATGTTACCAAGGCTTGCTGAGAAAGACCTCCAACCACTTAGTGTTGGGTTCTGTGCTTAATAAAATCCATGGCTGAGCACCTGCTCTGGGCCCAGAGCTGGAGGCACAGCAGTAAACAACTGCACAGGACTCCTGCCCTCGTAGAGGAGCCTGGTGGCAGAGGAGGGCCATCACCTAATCTCACAGAAATGGAAAGGTCACGATTGCTCTAGAAGTCATCCAGCAGGGTTGGATCTTGTAGAAAAATCAGGGAAGGCTTCCTGGAGGAAGTAGCACATGAGACCTGAAAGATGAGAGGTGAACCGGTTCAAAGAAGGTGCACCAAGTGGAGTGAACATCCTGGGAAAGCCAAGCAAGAGTGTGGATTCCTTGTGGCTGGAAGGCTCTATCATGGTTGGGACTGAGGTGGATGGAGGTAGACAGGGTGAGGTTAAGGCTGAAAGGTCTCTGGTCAAACCCCACTCTGTAGCTTCTGTTTCTCTTTACACTCAGAGCAATAATAAGCTGCTCTAGAGTTCTCTGCGAGGATATGAGACTGATATTGTCCTTCTGAAAGGATAGCAAGCCTCAGTGACAGAGCCCAACCCCTCTAGGGCCTCTGAATGCCCTCATCCTGACCCCCTCCGGCAGGGTAGTCTCATGCCACACTTCAAGATGGGCAAGGAAACTCATGAGGATGTTAGCTATTTGATTCATTACCTTTAGCCAGAAAATAGAGGAACTGGCGTTCATACCAGCTCTGTCTGAGGCTCCATCCACACCCATCCCAATGCCTTTCTGATCCCTGAGTCGCCTCAGATTAAATCCCTGGTCCCCTCAGCTTTGCTTTCAAATTTGTAGCTCTCTATCCCTCTTTATAGGTGCCAGCCACTGTATGGGGCTTAGAGCTCATCCTCCCTCCCTCCTGGGGAGCATTGCAAAGTTAGATGAAATACAGGAAGTGGTGATAGGATGGTCAGAGTGAATGAATCCCTCCATATAAGCCTTTTATTTCATAGAAAAGGAAATTGAGGCCCAGAGAGGGTGATTAGCTGGCCTCAGCTCACACAACCAGTTAGAGGCAGGGCTGGGACTGAAACTCAGGTTTTCTGCATCAGCCATTTCCTAGCAGAAACCAAGGAGGAACAGTGAGCAGGGGAGAGCTGCCTTCTGCTCAGACTTTGGTCATGGGTTTGGGGCGCTATTTTACAGATGGAGAAACTGAGGCAAGAAAGGATTAAGTAGCTTGCTCAAGTCTGCGTCATGGGCAGAGCAGTTGTGGGCCACAAATGGGTTCAGGCCAGGCTTATTATGTTTATAATGTTTAAAGTGTATTGAGAACTTTCTAGGTGCCAGCCATCATATTAATAATGATATTATTTAATCCTTGGCATTGTCCCCAGTGATAAAATGACATTGCCTAATGTCAGACTCCAAACTCACCAAGCTGTTCTAGGGCCATTGCCATTCTGATAGAACAAATCTAGTGGTTTTCAGAATCCTCTGAATCCAGGCTGCCAGCACCTTTGCGTAGCCACAGGTGTGGGAGGGGTTGTTGAGATGATTCACCCCCCAGGGATGCAAACCCAACACCTTGAGGTGGCATGTAGTCTGTGAGCTGGCATTGTCAGACCCCCCAGTCATCAGGATCCCTGCCAGGAGGGGGGCTCGCTGGGGAGCAGTCGGATGAACCGTCGGAATTCCTCTGCTGGTAGGGGACTCAGGTGTGACCTGTCTGGTCACCTGGAATGAACTCATTAGTCGGTTTCCTTTGGCTGATGTCAGACCAGGAGTTCTTGGAGCCATGGGCCTGTGGAGCTGAGCCAGCTGTGAAGTTGCAGTCTCTGTTCTGCCCCTGACAAGCGGAGTCATTTTGGGCAACTCACTTCATTTCCCTGGGTCTCAGTTCTTATTTGACAAATCAGCGTCTTCATCCTCAAGACACTATCTTTGTGAAGTTGTTCTGAGAAGTCAGTGAAAATTCATATGTAAAAGACTACAGAAATTTAAAAAAAATAAAAGACTACAGAAATAGCCTGGAGGTTAAGAGCTGAGTGATTCTTGAGCCAAGTATCCTAGTTTGCATCATCATGCCTCCACTACTTTAAAATCACTTGAATAAGTTATTAAATTCTTTCTTGCCTCAATTTCCTCCTCTGTAAAATGGGGCAAATAATCTTACCTGCTTCGCTGGATTACTGTCGACGTTCAGTGTGTTTTCTCACATATTGAAGATTTAACACAGACTTACTTCAGTAATAGCTTGCCTCCAGAAACCCTATGAACCTGGAGAAAGGATGAAAGTTATACAAATGTTCAGGTCTTTCATTTATAGGGTCACTATGAGTTGCCTACTACTCAATAGCACTTAACAACTTAAAAACAACAAGAAGCAATAGTAAGTTGTTTTTGTTTGTTTGTTTGTTTTAGCAATATTAAGTTTTGACTATTGCTTTTATTATTTACTTTTATTTTCCCCTCTCAACTTGATTCCTTTTTCACTTTGGCTGCTGGGAAGCTCAGAGCTTCCTAGTATTATGCTTGCTTTTTAAAAAAGAAAATGAGTTGTGATTTTAATGAAAGTTTACAGAAAAGTTGGATTTTCGTTCTTTTGTTATTGCATCTTTTCTTCCTCTCTCCCCGGCATTATGTCTTGATTATAGTTATTATCTCACCTGTTTTATGGTACAATTCTATTCCTTCCCTCTGACAGCAAAGCTTCACCTCACATACCTTGGGCATATTGTTAGGAGATGCCATTCCTTGGAACGAGACATCATGCTTGGGAAGGTGGAGAGTCAGTGAAAGAGAGGAAGACCCTCAGTGAGATGAATTGACACAGGCAGTGACTGTTAACAATGGGCCCAAGTGTGTCAGAAACGATGAGGATGGTGTAGGATAGGACAGGGTCCAGAAACATTGTTCATGGTCACTATGAGTCATATTCCACACGATGACACCTAACAACAATAGCAAGGGCTGTCTGAGTACCCATCTCATAGAGGCAACTCAAGATGTCCTGTTTTCTAGGGGAGCTCTGGTGGCCTAGTGGCAAGAAGCTGCACTGCAATCCCAGAGGTGGATGGTTCAAATCCACCAGATGCTCTGCCGGGGAAGGAGGGACACTCTCCTCCTGTACCAGTCAGATCTGATTTGATGGTACACGCACACAAAAATAATAAAAAATTTAACAAAAAAAGATGTCCTGTTTTCTATTTTTTATTATAAATTTCCCATTAACTGTTTATAAGGAAGCTTGAGTGGCTTAATTGTTGCTCTGCCAACCCAAAGACATACAGTTTGGATTCACAAGCTGCTCCACGGAGGAAAGATGGACAGTCTCTTCTGTGTGATTTACGGCCTCTGAAAACCTGCTAGAGAGTCAGCTATGGGTTGGTTTTGACTCGTTACATAACAACAGCAAAATTGTTTCTAGAACTCTAGCAATTGTTGTTAGGAGCCGGCGAGTCAAGTACAATCCATAGTGACCCTATGAACAATGGATCTGACCCCGGTCCTAACCTGCGCTGTCCTCATACTTCCTGACACACTAGAGCCCATTGCGGCAGTCACCATATCAGGCCACCTTGAGGGTTGAGGGTCTTCCTCTCCTTCACTGGCACTTTACCTTTCCAAGCATGATGTCCCTTTCCAGGGACTAAGCATGGAGGAATGGACAAGGAAGTTGAAGCAGCATTGAAGGCATTGAAGAACTCTAGCAAAGCATATGCTATTTTATGAAAAACAATCAGAAGGTTCTGAGGCCTCTCACCTGTGAGTTCCTTGTCAGGACCCATCTTGTTCTTTTGTCCTTTGTGGCTTTGCTGGTCACCACATATTTGTGACCCTGGAAACAGAGAAGAACTGGGATGTGTGTTTCTCTTGGACACTCCCTAACCCCTGTACCATCTAGGCCGGGCCTGGGCACATCATAAGTATTTGGGAGAGCATCTGAGAGATTCAGCTCAAGTGCTCACCTTGGTGGTTATACAACAGAAGGTGTGTCTTAATGCTGCAGCATGACATTGGCTCCTAAGGAGAAAATTGTTCTTCCTAGTTCCTTTCCAGGAGGAAAGGAAAGGAAATTTAGAGTATCAGGGCTGGGAGGAGCGGGGTAAGAATGGATAGATAAAGAACAGGGCACTGGAATGTGTGAAAGGAGGGACAATCTGAAAGAAATCGACAATTAGAAGTTGTAAGACTGACAATTAAGAACCTGGAACAGTAGAAACATTGCAGAGGGAATTGGGGCATGTGGAGGGAGGAAAATATGCATGAATAATGATTGATAACCAATCTCTCAAATTCACTTTAAAAAAAAGTTATCAGGCCTGGGATAGAGAGAGAAGATAACACGTGCTTCCCGTGTCCAGCAGGCTTAGGGCCACTTAAGTCGTGCGTTACTTCATTCAGTTTTGTTCACTGGACCCCTGAGTGCATCCCAAACTGCAGTCTGGGACCACAAGAACCCAGATTAGCCAACTGGTCCTTGTTCTCGGGACCCAGAGTTCCCAGAACAACAGTCAAAGGGAAGAGTATTAGGAGAGAATGCATAAGAGCTACAGTCACAACACAGGATTTGATAAAGGGCCATGTCCTTGAATTTTTTATTTCTTTATGATAATAATTTATTCGTTGTTGTGGTTGTATACCGTCAAGTCACAGCAAGCCCATAGTTGACCCTCCAGTGGGTTTTCAGAGACTGTTAATCACAGGGGAGGAGACTGCTCGGCCTTCTGCCGAGAAGCTGGTGGATCCGAACCTCTTGCCTTAGGGATTGCAACACAGCTTCTTACCACTAGGCCACCAGAGTGCCCTAATAAATTATTGACAATAATATTTTACAATGACTTGAGGATGTCAGAAGAATAACCAATGTCTTTGAGTTGAGGGGTTGGAGAAGAGTACTGAATATACCGTGGACTACCGAAAGAGTAAATGAATAGTCTTGGAGAGTGAAACCCTTAGAGGAAAGGACGGCAGAGCTTCATCTCACATCCTTTGTGAGGAGGAGCCAGGCGTTGGAGAAGGACATCATGCTTGGAAAGGTCACTGTAGGAGAGGAAGACTCTCAACAAGATGGACTGACGTGGTCACTTGGACAGTGGGCTCAAGTACATTAGAGATGGCGAGGATGGCAGAAGATGGGACAGGGTTCAAATCTGTTGTTTATAGGGTCGCTATGCATCACAGTCGACTCAATGGCATGTAACAGCGGCAATTATAATAATAGATTCTATAATTACTATGTAATAATGTTTTGCTAATTACTCTATAATAACATTTAGCAGCTCTAGTGGTGTGATCTGTAGGAAGTTGCACTGCTCATCCGAAGGCGGTGGGGCCTGTTTGGCAATTCTAACCCACCAAGAGCTCTGCTGAAGTGAGATGGGCAATCGCCTATGCAAGTTACAGCTTCCAGAAGCCCCCCAGAAGGTCAACTATGAGTGGGTTCTGATTCGACAGTAACAAGTTTAAGGTGTTCTTGTTTGTTTTTTAAATTCTACATCTTCAGATATTGCATGCATCTAACATTTTTTTTAAGATAGTTTTTGGCTTTTGACATACTTTTATTGAATTTTTGGGGTTTTTTTGGTTGTTATTGTTGTTAACCGTCAAATTGGACCTGACTCGCACAAGAGGAGATTGCCCCTCCTTCTCCAGTGGAGCATCTGGTGGATTTGAACCATGTGCCTTTAGGATTGCAATGCAGTTTCTTGCCACTTGGCCACCAGAGCTCCCATGAATGAGTTTTTAAAAATAACATCATAATGTAACAACAACTATCATTTGTTGAGTACTAACTGCCCCAAACCTTTATCCTGCATTTTCTCCATCTTTCTAAGGTCAGTGGTTTTATCCTTCCTTTGCAGATGAAGAAATAAAACAGAGTAGGCATGTGACTTGCTCAAGCTTAGCAGGTTTCAAAAAGGGAATTTAAAATCCAGAATCCTTATAACCTCAGTTTCTGCCATTGTGCTGCCTTACCAGACAAAGTAATGGGGCAAGATGCCTTAGACCGAGGTGACCAGGACAATCCAGGGCAGGTGGATGCTGTGGCAATGGGAAGTGAGGGGTGGGAGGAGAAAGGGACATGGGGTAGAGGGACCTTCTGTGCCATCCTGTCCCCCCTGGAGTCCGAGGTCATCAGAGCCAGACAATCAGCCTGTCTCGTCCCTGCTTTACTCTGGTGACAGGCAGAACAGACTCCAGGGGGACACGGAAGTGGCATTAAATAACACTGAATCACACAGTGAGAAAGTTCCCTTCCTTCTCCTCCACGTCTCCTGATTACTCACGGAGAAAGTCTCTGTTTTCTGCCAACATGTCTCTGACACCTCTCTGACAGGGCCTAATCTCCCTTTTCAATAGGAAAAAGCAGTCCTCAAGCTCAGACCCAGCGAGGGAGCCAGAGCATCAGGGCACGGTCTTGTTTTCATTATGCTGAGTCTATAGTTACCTTCTGTTTATGTCTTTTGATTTAACAAACACATACAAAGCACTTACAGAGTGCCAGTGCTTTACAAATATTAGCTCACTTAATCCTCTTAATGGCCTTATGACATAGCAATGTTATTCTCCTCATACATGAGGAAGCTGAGGCACAGAGAGGTTGGGTAAATTGCCTGAGGTCACACAGCTAGTGAGTGCCTGAGGTAGGATTTGAACCCAGGCACCTAGCTTCAGAGCCAGTGTCCTTAGCCATCTCAGCAAGCTGAGGCTTGTTATAGGACTGTTGATTTCTTGTTACAGTTAAAACTGAACTCGCTACCTGAGTCATTTCCAACTTATGGCAACTCTCCACCCAGTTCCTGAGGCTGCAAACCTTAATGGGCGCAGACTGCCTCACCTTTTTCCTGTGGCGTGGCTAATGAATTTGAACTCTTAACCTTCCAATTAGCAGCCTAACACATAACCCACTCTACCACCAGAGCTGCTAATTACCGTGGTAACCTGGTTTTTTCTTTATTAATGTATTTTTTCCATTAAAAATAGGTGAGTCGATTTAAGAAGTAAAATGTAGTCCAAGTAGTTATATGAACTACTGTGAACTATATGAAGTCCTAAAAGTAGTTCAGGAATGGCTGAAGTTTGAGGCATGATGGACTGGGCCAAACCCTTCACTTGCTCAATGGGGGAGCTAAAGCCCAGACAGGGCAGGAGATCTGCCTGAGGTCACACAGCAGGTGAGCAGGTGATAAGACACCAGGGAAGATGTTCTAACCTGCTACCCACGCCCTGAAGCCAGTGCTCATGAGAAGACAGGCAGGAGCACTGAGATGTGTCCCCTGCCCAGTGCTGTAGCATAGCCCGATCACGGTCTCCATTCGCCCTGTTCCCTGTACGGGCAGGTCCTTGTCTTGAGATACAATCTCATGCTAGCATTTTGACCAATGCTGAGAGCTGACTTCTGTCAAATGTCTCTGTCCTCTCTTCTCCCAGACTTCCTTATAGCCTGCATAAGGAGTTCTGTCCTCAGCCTGCTGGTCAGTGCTCATCTTTCCATACTTTTCCAGAAGATTCCATGGTCTCTGACTTAGAAGGTCATGAGCTGACCTGGGTTTAAATCCTGGTTCTGCCACATACTCACTGTGCAGCCTCTAGCAGGATGCTTACCCCTCTGTGCGTCTGTGTCCATGCAGGTAATGTGGGGATGAACACAGACAAGGATGGATGTCGGTGGGCCGGTGAGCAGGGGACCGGTGGGCAGGGTGCTCGAGGTGAGGCCCAGCTGCTGCACAGAAGCCAGGTTTGACATATCTCAGAGTCATCATGCTGCAAAGGCTACCTCTTTTCCGGAGGCCACCAGCCTCCCCTTCTATTCCTGGAAGTGGAAAATGAAATAATAAGGTCATTGTCTCTAATGTAGAAATGAGACCAAGGCCCAGGTGAGAGGCCACTTTCTTTCAAAATCAGGTAGTGGGTCTGGAATTCCACCCTGTGTGTGGACACTGGTCCACGATGTGTGCTCTGGACCCTTGCTGCTCCCCAGCTCTGTGCAGCCAGGGTGAGACAAGACATCATCATTTCTCCTCTCTTTGCCTTGTATGTCAGGTGAAACCTACCGCACAGGGTTATTGTAACACTTAAATAATGTCTAAAGCACTCTAACGAAGTTATATATGACCATTATTATGTCTTGTGTAGGTGGAAAAAAATCACTGAGTAACAACACTAGAATCACCCTGTAGATAAGTCATACAGGAGGCTTAAACTCCACTTTCTAGTAGAAGGATTCCCTGGGTGGTGCAAGCACACTTGGCTACTAACAGAAAAGTCAGAAGTTCAAGCTTACCCAGAGGTACCGCGAAAGAAAAACCAGGCAATTTATTTCTGAAAAACCAGTCACTGAGAGCCTATGGAGCTCAGTTCTACTCTGATGCATGGGGTCACCATCAGTTGAAATTGACTCTGCCTGTTTTGTTCTCCCAGTAAGAACCTCTGCAAAGTACTGTCTGGAGTGAAGTCCAAACTAGTGCTGTGTTTCCCCTTCATCCTTTAAGTCAACTTTGTTTTGTTCACCATCTACCGTTTAAGGGCTGGTGTGGAAATAAGAGTGTGTGTTACTCAGTCAAGAAGCCTGGATTTATATCCTGACTATTCCACTCCCTGGCTGCATGACCCTGGACTCATTGCTTCACCTCTGAGCTTCTAGATCCTTGTCTAGAAGATAGGGACCACCCTTACCTGGTTATTGGGAGATCCAGTGAGTACATGCGTGTAAAATGCTTGACAGACAAACCCTGGCGCAAGAAATGCTGGGTTGTTTTCACTATCAGAGTCCTTGAGTGGTTAGTTCAGTTGCTAACCTAAAGGTTGATGATTCAAGTCTACCCAAAAGTACATAGGCAGAAAGGTCTGGCAATCTGCTTTGGCACATCAGCCACTGGAAACTCCATGGAGCACCCTTCTCCTTTGACGTGCAGCGGGCCCTTCTAATATCCATGGAGTAGACATTGACTTGATAGCAAGTGTTTCTTTTAAATTCTTGTTGTCATATTATTACCGCACACTGAGCCCTCCACTGGCTGCCTGTGGTCCAGTCAAATGGGTTCAGCAGAGACACTAATAAGTCAGTCTCATCATGTTTGGAATCCTGGCAAGATCTGTCTTTGCCTATGGCCATACTTCGTCTGCGTGTGGGGGAGAGGCAGGAGATGAGGCTGACGCATAGACGGTCCCCTTGGGGACACTTTGTCGGGGAGCTTGACAAGGTTAAGGATCTTCCTCGAACATCCTTTCACTTCCCCTCAATAACCTGGTGTGGATCTATCATCTTGTATTTATATAAACCCTTGCTGGTCCCATTTATATCCTCAGCCTCTCCAGCTTCTCAGCATAATGAGCTCCAGATGTGGTGAGAGGCCTTCTCAAAACCTCCACCTCAAACCTAGAGGGCGCTGGGATCGGGGGACCCATTTACCACTCCACGTCCTGCAAGATGGAAGAACGCAGTGCATCCCCAGCCTCGGCTTCATTCTGACATTGGCTCAAGATGGCCAAATTAGGGCTGGTGAGAGGGCCCTAAAGGGATTCTGGACAGAAGACCTGCACACTCCCATCCCAGGACATCCTCAGGGGACATCCACAGTTACGAGACTTACTGTCACCACTCCAGGAAAGAGACAAAGCAGTTAGAAAACTCAGGCCTCAAAGATGCCAGGATGTCCCACAAGTGAAACAGACTGTCAGCATTTGAAGAGGCTCTGAAAACCTCCTTGTCCTGTGGTGTCCCAACCTCGGTCTTAACTTCCACCATTTTAAGCCAGGTTCCTGCTATTCTTTAAATGACTCATCTTTCTATTTAAGTAAATGTTGTAAGAAGGAAAGTCCAAATCCCTGCCATAAATATACTGTTATCTCTTGACACAAATAACAACAACAAAAAAAGAAGATAACTGTAACTATAAATACAACATAAACAGAACAATGTGATTACTTTCCAGGCACAGCCTGCTGCTGCTCAACCTTAGTGGGGATCTTTGCAGAAAGAAGGGGAGCCTGTGGCAGGGGTTTAAGGTACCCAAGAGGACCACAGGGGGAGCAAGCAGAGGAAAAACCAGTGATGTGTTAGGAGCTGGTTACTGCTTGGGCAACTGGGGCTCAGGAGCCACACTGTGGAGCCACGCTGCGGGAGTGTGTACCTCACCCACTGCCTGAGAGCAGACACATGTAATCCATGGCTCTGCCCCCACAGGTCAGGGCTTCTCCCTGGAGTGCTCTCTCTCTCTCTCTGGCTCTTCCACTTTGGCATTTTGGGGGGCGGTGGGGGAGGCTCCAGCAAACATCAAGGCATCGAGAAATCCCCAGAGAAGAGATTCACAGGTGAGTGTGAGAGCTAGAGGCAGCTGTACACCAGGCAGGTGGAGCCTGAGGCCATTGTCTCTCTGTAAAGATGGACCTGGACACACTGAAAGGTGTTAAAGTCACCGCAGCCTCCCATGGAGATTTTCTCCTTGAGGGATGAGGGGATTAAAGAGAACCTAAAAGAGGAAACCATTCACACTTTATCATGCTCTAGCGTGCAGTATCGGGACCGCTAAATTCTCTCCCAGACTGTTCCAGTGAGGGAACAAGCCCAGGGATCCTCATTTTCATTTTTTCCTGAATTTATTTACCTTCACTTAAAAGAGACCTAGTCTCTTAATCTCTAGTGGCCCAGTCTGTAGGGAGTCACACTGCTTACCAAACCTCTGTGGTGGTTCGAATCCACAAGCAGTCCCTAAAGAGGAAAAAATGGGCAATCTCTTCCTGTGCCATTTGTTATTGTTATTATTTGGTGTCATTGAGGTCAAGTCGACTACAACTCATAGCAACACTATAAGCAGCAGATCTGATCCTTCCCCTGTCCCGAGCTGTCCTCGTCGTCTCCAGCATGCTCGAGCCCATTGGTAGAGTCACTGTGTGAGTCTTCTTGAAGGCCCCACCCATTTCCCAGCTCCCAGTGGAGGATCAGCTATCGGTTGCTTCCAACTAAATGAGTTTGGCAATGAATTTGAATTTCTTTTTGTTTTATTGTTAAAAAACCCCAGGAAATCAGTAAATATTTTCAGATGGATGCAGGAAAGAAAAGGTCTCTGAAAATCAAATGGGCAAGATGTTACTTTCAGCCAAACTATGTTCTTCAGAACAAAGTTATGGCTTCAAAAGGGCCAGAGGTCCCACCTGTCTGCTCCCCCCTACCTCGCCCCACTCCCAGGTCCAGTGTCCTCAGGCTAGAGTCAGGGACCATCTGTCTGTGCTGCTGAGAAGCTTGCTCAAAGAGGGGCTTCCTGAGGGGAATTGGATACATTAAATTCAAGTTTCTGGTCTACTCTCAGCTGGCTATATGACTAATATACTCCACAGCTCTGGTCTCAGTTTCCTCATCTGTAAAATGGGCATTGTACAATGCCTACCTCCTGTAATTGTTAAGAGAATCATGTGAGTTCACACAGGGAAACCTGTGAGAGCCGGAACTCAATGGGACCACTTTGTTTTTCTCGGTCGTGTAAGTTTTCCACCTTTGACAGGGTGCCGTCTTACCACTTTCCCATTGCTCGCTTTGTTGTTGTTGTTATGTGCCGGTGAGTCGCGACTCATAGTGACCCTACGTACAACAGCCCTAAACCCTGCTCTATCCTGTGCCAATTGCACTGCCTCCGACACACTCATCCCAATTACCCTAGTCATTGAATCAATCCACCTCATAGAGGGTCTTCCCCTTCTCCACCGTCCCTCCACCCTCCCAAGCATGATGTCCCTCTCCAAGGACC